>NC_136496.1:103985686-104055686 GCF_053919585.1 Euprymna scolopes | reverse complement strand
GTTATATATATATATATATATATATATATATATATATATATATATATATATATATATATATATGTATATATTAGTGCTAGAAGAGTGTACCACGCTTGTCGACCAAGAGCGGAGCGATACGCTGTCTAATTTTTAAAGTCAACGTAAGGCATAGCCGTTTATGAATCATTTATTAAGTTATCTATCAATCTATCTATCTATCTATCTGTCTGTTATAGAATCGAGAGAGAGAGAGAGAGGGAGTGTGTAAATTATATTGTAGACACGTTGACCGGAAGTCAGGGTCAACTGATCGGATTGCATGTGAGTCACGTGATCAGGTTAGCTGAATCGTGGAGATTTGGTTTGGACTTGGAAGGCGACTGACGGCTTCACAGACGTCTCCTCCCCTTTACTGGATTGGATGCGGGCGTGTGTAGAAATGAGACCAAGAGAAACCACACAAGCCATAGATTCACTTTCCATCCTTCTGCGAGACATCTGGAAAGTGAAATAAACTATAAAACCAATTCCTTGTTTTGAGTAAAATGAATCTTCGTCCAAAACACGTACCACTCTCCCTCCAAGACACGAGATTATTCCAGGTAAGCCAACATCCACGACGCAGAAGGTTTGTCCAAAAATACATGACATGCACCACACACACAGACACACACACACACCCAACGGCATATGAACATATCATTTAATTGAAAGACAACTAGAGGATCACACAACGTTAACTTTGACTAGACGATCACACACCATCCCCTTTATGATATAACAACGCAATATATCTATCTATCTATATGTCTGTCTCTCTGTCTGTCTGTTGTCTGTCTATCAGAGTTAAATCGTGGAAAACAGTAAGTTAACGAGCATGCAGGTGCAGAAAAGGTCACATGGTAATTATGTGACAGGTACTAAACTGGATAACCATTGATTTGCATTGGAAGTATGCAAACGAGGACCAGACATGATGCGTCAATAGTTCCGGTTGTAATGAGCCGAGTTACTCTTCAAAGTTGTCTTTTTATGTCAAAGATACACGATGGGTTACACAAGTCTCATCATAAAAGAGCAGACGGTGTCAAAATGGATGCAGAAAAACCACAAGCGAAAAATCGTCATTCATTCAAGTTCTGCTGTGATAAAACGCCTGTGAGTATATATGTATATATATTTAAGAGTATATATATAAGAACCCCAAAAGAACACAACAAAGAACACATTCTAGCATACGTCTCTACACACAATACAAACAACCCAGAACTATTCACACAGATAACAAAAAACTTATCCTTCTCAATTAGAACGACAAACTAAACAACATACTTAAAACAACAAAAATAATAAAAAGCAAACGCCAACCTAAAAACTTAAAACACATCCTAACTTCCTCCAAACTCGACCCACACACTACAAAAGGAGTTACAAAATGCAACAAACCGCGATGTGGAGTATGTGACATAATGATAGAAGGTAACATATACACATTCAAAAACCCAGCACAAACATTCAAAATAAAAAAGGATCTAAATTGCACATCCAGAAATGTAGTATATGCACTAAGATGCACAACATACAACGAATCCTACATAGGCGCCACCAAAAATTTTAGCAATAGAGTGGCCTTACATAAGAGCAACATCAAAATTGCAGATAACAGACACCTCATTGTTTCAAAACACGTACACACATGCAGTGGAAACAGCTTCCAAATAATACCAATCTTCCAAACAGAAAATTATTTTTATTTACTTACACGGGGAAAAAAAACTTCATCACCAGATTCACTCCTGAACTGAACAGAACCTAATACCATCACACAAAAACATGAAATGCAAGGTACACTCGCATGCACACCCATACACATACACATATACACACCCACACATAAATCAGAATCGACACACACACGTGCGCGCATACAACCACACACAGACATAACACCCCATCTCTAATACAACACACTGAACAACACCAACCCTACTTAACCTCGAAACCAACAACACTAGGAAACACCTAGAACCATAGTATAATAGCTGTTCCAACACCTCGCTTCCTCCTCAGTCAGTGGAGGAGAACCCCCTCATGACTGAAACAAATATCATCCCTTCTATCATCCCCCTCCCATACCTATACCCCCTCCAATGCCCCCACCTCTGGGGAACAAAATCTTCCCCACACTAAGAACCGACCCTGGGTCTGGCCATACTCACATGGGGAGACAAATAAATAGAAACATTAAAAATTCCCTATTTTAAATACACCCCCCTTTCTAAACAAACACAATATAAGGAATACCCGAAAAGGCTAAAACGAAAAATCACAATACTAAAATCCAAGAATCCAAAAAGTAAATATCAAAATAGAATGAAAGCACCCCTGCCCTTATTTCAGAAGAGCTAGTCCCCCTCCCCACACATACACATTAGTAACGACCTCGGATCACAGCCAAAATACTATAAAACAATAGGTCAACGGTATGCCTCACAAGCCCAATAAAAGAGCAATAAAAATCGAGCATGCCAATGAATAATAAACACTTACAAGTCTCCACCCCTTGGAAAAACTTCAAATTAACTACGAAAATCGCCATTTTTACATCTCCAACACATTTGAAAATAATTTCTGACGAGGACACATCAGAGAACGTCTGAAACGCGCGTAAAAACGATTTCAATGACTTAAAAACTTTATATACAATGATCCAAACATAATTCTCATTGAAAAACCAAGACACGGAATAATAAAATAATGTTAAAAAATACACATTGTTGGTTACTACTCCCTTATTTAAATATATATATATATATATATATATATATATATATATATATATATATATATATATATATATATATATATATATTTATATATATATAGCAGTGGTGGTGACGGACGGGTAGGGGTGATATCTCTTGGTTAGGTTCTCTCTCCGGAGGTCTGGCTTCAATCTGCTAATTTCGGTCTGTGCATCGGCTTATATACCAAGAGCAAGCGTTGGTTTAGCAATCTGCTAACAAATCAGGGTCTAACCCGTCAAGCGGGGAATTCCCGAATTTTGCGTGTGTGCAACCCTACCGGACTTTCATCGCCTGCGAATCTAGGAAGAAAATTCAATTTCTATTCACAACCCCCAAAAGGTCAACATTTTACAAAACACAATACATTCATTCCTTTTTGTAGGTTAACCGCTGTCCGGAATTCAATCTATGTATAACAGACAATATCAGCATATTTTCCCGGCCTTACTCAAAGTTTTAGGGGACCTTAATCTCCCCAATGGAGATTAATATAACTCTCTAAGCGGTCACGCCATATTTATGTCTGTCCCCGTTCTATGACTAATTATCTGGTGAAGTCCGAGTGAATCTGTATATTAGATGGTATCTTCGAAAATTAGTGCGCTGACCACCAGATATTCTGTAGCTAAAAGGTGTTTTTATGTTGTTACCCGGAATTAATAGTGTGATTTCATATCGATAATGACAAGGGGATAAAGCCTGGAATGTTGAAGTTTTGTGGTGGCTCCCGAGGAAAGAAGAGCTTGTCTGTAAAACCTAAGACGATGATTCGTACTTGTTGATGAGACAAAGGGCCTGGATCTGTGTTGTTTCGGCTGATTGCCGAGGATTTCATCGACCACGAGTAGGGTCGACGGGAGCGGGAAGATGCTACTGGAATTGAAATTTTGTTTTATTGAGAGGTCATGAGGTCATAGGAACTGAGCTGTTATTTCAACATAGCGCAAGTATTAGCGTCACATACCATTTATTGTAGATTTTATTTTACAGTGTTTTATAGCATGACAGATTTCTTTTTCAGCGTGATAGTTATATTTGGTTCCTCTTAGATTAAACGGGAGATGTAGGTTGGTTGGTTGGTTGGTTGGTTGGTTGGTTGTTTTTGTTTTACGGCATATCAACCCCTTTCAGGTTATTTAATGCCGAATCCGGTGATTTTGAAGAAAATTTAATAGAATATATTTGTTTTTTGCAAGTCAGTTTCTCTTTAACCCATAGTTGGGACCCTAACAGGTACTACCACTCCGGGTCAGAGTGGACCTGGGAGCAATGGCAATTAAAGGGTGGCTCCACACTCCCCAGAACCCGCAAGCTGGGGCCTCACCATCGGATATAGTTTAAGGTCATATCCCGGACCCCCATTGAGGGACTTTTACCCTTTTCAGGGGGGGCAGTCAGCATATTCTCATGCCCCACCGACAGGGCCGTGAGATGTAGGAAATACATGCATTCACCATAATTTTGATAACAAAAAGGGGAAGGTATGTTAGGTTTACACCGGGCAATGCCGGATAAAAAGCATGTATTCAGTTATCTATCTATCTATCTATCTGTCTATCTATCTATCTATCTATCTATCTATCTATCTATCTAATTGTCTATCTACCAAGTGAATAAAATGACAGAGTTAAATCGTGGGAAAACTAGGTTAAGCGAGCATTGTACAAAAAGAGTCTGAGGGTATGCTGTGAAAGCTATCAAACTGAGTGACTGTTGATTGCATCGGAAGGTATACGAACGGGACCGAATGTGACGTGTCCAGAGTTCCAGTTTGAAGAAGCCGAGTTAATTTAAGGAATTGATAAGATGGGTAAAACAGGTCTTCTCATAAAAGTGGTGACTGTTTCCAAATGGATGCAGAGAAACCAAAAGCCAAAGATCGTTATTAAGTCCGGTTCTGTTGTGAGAAAAGGCCTGGGAGTGAATAATATATATATATATATATATATATATATATATATATATATATATATATATATATATATATATATATACAGCGTCTTATGTTTATCCTGCATGCGGCTTGTTATAAGAGAACCCGTTCCCCCAAGACGTTGATGAATCTCTTCAGGAGGAGCAGCAGAAGACAGGTATGACATGCCTGTCTATTAAAAATGCAATATGACATACACGCAGACACCGAGACCAGACGTGGCACGGCCCGTTTATAAGAGTTTAACAACCATCAAATCAAGCAGTAAAATACACCAAAAGATAATAACGAGAGACATTATATAGTACATAATGCATCCCTTTTATTCCATACCAGCACTTCTATATCGTGATTGTGTCGAAGTTAAACGACGCCAATAGGGTTGATTTATCGAAAAAAAAATAACGAGGGCTCTCAAAGGATTGATCAGTAACAAAGGAATCAACAATCCTTGCTGACACGTACATATTTTACTTTTCTTTCTTTTGTCCTTTTGTCCTCACAGATTCTGAATGATGCTCTCGCAAAAAGGTACTAATTGCCGTGTTGGATTACGTAGTTTTGTGTATGAAATATAGAGATTTTTGATATTCTAATATTCAGCAAAATTCAACTATCAATCCAACCAGGTGCTCGACTGGGCATTAATCTATGCCCTCTTTGTAAAAAAATAAGATAACGACAAACACTGCAACCGTTGTCAACAATTTCTTTTCTTTCTTTCTGTGACTAAAACTAAAAGAAAATTCGATGGAAACAGATTTTCCCTTTCCCTCCCTTTACCTTCGAGGCGTGATCAGAAATTAATCCCGTATAAAATAAATACGCCCAGATTTATCTAGGCGAAACTGTCGTGATGGGTGATGACATTAGTAGAAGAAAGATTTGCAGTAGAAAAAATAGATATATTGAAAACACAGTCAATAAAAAAGTCATCAATTAAATAAATGACTATTATTTACTGTATTTGTATTAAATAATATTTTATATAACAGTTTTATATGACTACTTGATTTACAGGTCATTTAAATGCATTCATTGCATTCTTGCCAAATGCAATATCGATTTTGCTTGGCTTGTGATTTTTTTTAAACATGCAGTTGGCAAAATCTGATTCCTTTAGGGAAAACCCATTATCTCTGGCTTCCTGCAGCTGTTACTGCATTGCTTCACAACAGCATCGAGAATATTCCGTCACAGACACAATAAAGTATTAAAATTCTGCAGACATTTTCAAGCGGAAGTTGAATATGTTGAGACTGCATAAAATATAGCTGACTAGTACGGCGCATTGGAATTTCCTGAATGAAAAGAAGTGAGAAAAATAGAGATCACGCACTAACGTTCAATTGAAATATTTTATTCGCGTTTATGTACTAATTATTCCCACTTATCAAGGCGCAAAGCCTACGCGAGGATAAGGGTTAATTGGGGCCAGCGAGGCAACACCGTGAATATCAGTAATGGTAAAAATGGTTAATGAATTTGTCAAGTAGACATTAAAACTACGCATTGAGGATTCGAGAAAATAAATGAAACTAAACCGAATTTCATTATTCAAGAGAAGAAATCGATATGGCTTGCGGCCTACGTCAGCATAATGTTACACAAAGTCAGGAAATGGGGGTGCATAGCAAATGATATGTAAAGGAGGGACACTCTGGCCTAGCAAAAATTTCCTGGCCACCCTCGGTAGGAACATCTCAGGCAACAAGCAATAAACTCACCCCACATGAAACCGGTTGCTTTGGGCATGGGAGGGTGAACATCCTAACTAATACCCAGGCGGCGTACCTTAGTCCGATGGGTAGTGAGTCTTTTCCTGGCCTACTCAAATCGTCAAACAACCGAAACAGCAAGGAGATTCTTCCTCATCAATATAATGATAGTATGCTCATATTATAATGAAAAACAACAAAGGTCTGTCTGCTGGGAAGCAGTTCTTCGGTATTGTATTACATGGAGACGCAGTTATTCGAATGAAACTCGGATGAACAAACAGCATGAAAATAACGCATGTTTTTCTAAGTGTTGCGGTAAAATACCATTTACTTACGATATCCATGTAAAGAATGCAATGGTGGGATATTCTCTTCCTTATATATATATATATATATATATATATATATATATATATATATACATATATATATATACATATATATGTATATATACTCCTATGAATTTGTTTTTCTTTTGTCTAGTTACATGCATATTAACAACAGTTTTCTTTCTATTTACGAAAAGGAAAATACATCTTTGTTATATATGAGTGGTGGAATCACATTCATCTGCAAAAGATTTAGCTAATTTGCATATTTGTTTAATTAATTCCCTTATGGTGGTTTCGGTTTTCTATTCCAGTGATCATCTTTGATTTACTATTGCGTGTAATTGTATTCATGCAGATAATCTACAATTTTTATATATATTTATGTATGCGTATATTTATTTGGTTAAAAAAATTGCCCAGAAAAATACTCTGTCAGATTTTGGTTTACAGACATGACACCTAATATATAGGGTATTCGAACCCATGCAAAACTTTATATTTGGATTTTAGCAGAGGAAAGTCGGTGCAAAAATGTTAGAATTAATAACAAATGGAATTTTCCACCTATATATATATATATATATGTATATATATATATATATATATATATATATATATATATATATATATATATATATATGTGGATAATTACATTTTAAAAATTACATTTTAAAAATAATATATATACCGCTCCTCAACAGCATATATATATATATATATATATATATATATATATATATATATATATATAATAAAAAATACCAGCGTGGTTAACGTTGTTTTGAAAAAAGACAAACCGAATGAATTTATGAAATGATCAACGTTTTGTCCCTATTGCTGAGGGCATCTTCAGGATAGTAAAAGGAAAAGTGCAAAAAAAGAAAATGATCATAGGCGCTAAATGGCAGAAGCCTCTAATATAGGGAAAATAATAATGAAAGAACAAAATATCAAAACAGATCCTGGTTAACCGTTTTTCCTTATTCCTTAAATAATTCAACAAAATGAATAAGTTTAGAGAGAGAGAGAGAGAGCGATAGAGAGAGAGAGAGAGAAAGTGTACATATTTATTTAACGTATTTTTAAAAGTGTATATATAGAAATTGAACAACCCAACCTTCCCATACGCACACACAGTTTCCTTCTTGATATGGGTAGGATTCTAACACTGTTTCCTTTTCATTTTCGTATGGTCTATGATCATTTTCTTTTCTTTTTTTTTTTGCATTTTTCCTTTTAATATCCTGAAGATATCCTCTGCAATAGAGACGAAACGTTGATCATTTCATAAATTCATTCGGTTTTTCTTTTTTCAAAACAACAGACACACACACACACACACACACACACACATATATATATATATATATATATATATATATATATATATATAACAGTGTTTCATTGAAAACAACTGATGAGGTGTACAAAGCATACAGTACAACGCATGTTTTGTAACATTTTCTGATATGCATATTAACTAAGACCAGGGGTGCGTCTATCCTAGTGAATTAATGTGCCTCCAGATACCAATCTAAACATTTTTTTTACGACTCGGCGCTGTACATACAGCGTCTAATCTTCTCAAATGGTTACCCATCTTGTCCTGTCCAGGTTCATATATTCATATATATATATATATATATATATATATATATATATATATATATATATATATATATATATATATACTAGCAGAAATACCCGTCATTGACTGGGTTCAAAAGCAGCCTACAGAAAATGGAATGTGATTGTTGAACGTATTATAGATTATTAAATGGAGGGTGTTGTAAAGAGAAAGGTTTTGATACTCTAAAAGTTTACCCTAAGTAAAATATGATGAAACTAAAGATAATTTTCGCGAAAATATATTTTTTTATATCGACTTTGTTTCCATTCGTAGCCAAGAGTGACCAAAAAAATCATATTACCTTACAAAGAGAAATTTTTATATATATAATAATATAAATATACAAGAAATAAATGTTACCATAGTAAATACAAGTTACTTTTATGGTAGAAAAGTTCATTGGTTTATATTTTTAAGTCGTTTGTAAAAAGTGTTTGTTTTTTTTAATTCACGAACCAGTAAAAAAATCAAAACGGCAGCGACCTTGAAATGGAGGGCCCCGTTTTCAATTTGAAGGAGGGACACCTGAGCATTCTGTGTTAACAATTTAAGACAGTTCCGTCAACGTAAGGAATATTTATAAACATATTTTAATGTTTTCCGTTATTTTGTGCTTGAGAAATATTTGATGATGGCATGTGCAGTTTATATAAAAATTCATTTAAGTAGTTATCGCCTCAAATTTCGTTTTAATTTCGGTTCGCTGAAATTATTTCAAGTAAAGAGTATTAAAAGCGATTTCAAAACAAAAAAAACATGAGCTTAACTTTTATTGACTATAGTAACATTTATTTCTTGTGTATTTTTGGGGGGTAGTCGTTTGTTGGTTTTTCTGCTAAATACTCATTCTAAATAATATCGAGGAAATGTCGAAAAACAAAGAAACAAAAACAGTTTTGAAAAATAATGAAGCTTTACTTACTTTAGTAAAATAATCCGAAACCGCAAAATGAGATATTAAAAATGTAAAAACGTAATTACTTTCGTTTTTTAAAGCAAAGAATCGATCTAGATATGAATAAGAAAAAAAATGGCTCCCTTTTCAAGCAGAACAGCTTCGTTTCAGTTTTACAGTATTGAACGGTGTAGTATTGCGCCGTCTGATTCTGGGTTGTACGATTGTAATGTAAAGAACACACAGAAACGGTTGTAATCAACTGAATTACTCATAGTACACTGACAAAAAGCTTAAACAGATATGTAAATAAATAAAAATAAAACGGTTATGTAAATGTTTTTAAAAGACACGTAATCACGTGAGCAGGAATTTTTTAACTTCTTTTGACACGATAATAAGGAACGTAATTATTTTTTATTATTTATCTATTTATCTATTTTAGAAGGAGTGTCACGTGCAAGGGGAGAAGGAAAAAACAGAGACATGTAAAATTTGTGTCGAGAATTTTCTAACGTTCCGACTTTTGGGGGGGCTTTCACTTTAATAAGAACGTGAATTTATGAGGTGAATTTATTCGGCACAATATGATTCAACTAAAAAAAAAGCTTATGGGAATTAAGATTAAAGTTCAGGTGTTATTGTGGACCCTCACCCCTTTTAAAAAACCTTGTTAAACTTTTTGACATACTTACATTCTATGGAGGTCAGACGGGAACGGACACCCAATAATTTTATTATACCATATTTCTTCAAACTGAAACATAATTATCAAAGTAAACTTACGCAAATAGATATGAAAAGTATTTGTTAAAGTTTGTGCCAGTTTTCCATGGAGTACATGCGCGAACGCAGACCCCCACATTTTTATTATACCATCCCTATAAAAGTTGAAACATACTTATCAAAGTATTCTTATGTACATCTATATCAAAATCCCTTGTAAATGTTTTTTTTTTCATTTTTTTTTTCCATAGCTTGGGGGACAGCCGCGAACGCAGACCCCACAATTTTTATGAACCACCGTTCTGCCAGATTAAACATACCTATTCCTGATCCTCGATACATCTTCTATCATTATATGTAATTCGTTTTTTTAAATAGTCAACCATATGGGAGCCTATTCGGGACCACACACACACACGCACACACACACACGCACATACGTTCAGCTTTATAGTATATATATATATATATATATATATTCATATATACATATATATATTATTGAATATCTTTAATTCTTAAAATTACATGAAAAAGACTTATTAAATTTTTATATTTTTTATTATTCGTTGGAAAACTATTTAGTCAGTAAGTCATTTAATTACCCGCAATCACAATATCAACTTTCTTGTTTGCATTTATAATAGACCTATAGGTTATTTAAGGGATCATCGGTTGTTTACTATGACACATTCTTTCGAGCATGTAATAAATGTACATTAAATCATGACTCCCCAAAAGTGTTGATAAGACACCACCTCTCTTAATCCCCAAGAACAAAATATGTTCGAGACATTGGATCTAGTTTCCTGATATATTTGGCTTACCTATTCACGTTATTAAAAATGTAGTCCATACCTGCGAGATTTATCCCGAAATTCAAAATGGATATATTTCTTAATTTACCCGTGTTGTAGTTATACGGTTAGGATTAAGCTATTATATTACTTATCACCCCTACTATTATTAGTACTTTATATATTTCGATACTTTTTTATTTATTAAACATATATGAAAGTCAAAAAAATTGTATATATATATATATATATATATATATATATATATGTATATATATATATGAAATTTGTTTTTTTTTTATTAATACAGTTTATACATCACTAATATTGTTTTTGATTTCTTTTGTTTAAATATTCTAGTTAATTTTATACGATGTTATTAAAAAAAAATGTCCATCCTCAATTTTTATATCTAAATCCAGAAATATAGCCTGTGTTCCTCTATGTTTACAATTTAATTCTAACTGATTGGATATATGAAATGTTCATTTTTTTCAAATACCTCGTTATCGTTTACATATATAACGTAGTCAATAAATCTCCTACACCCATGAAAATTATATGTTTTAGATACATCATTTGTTTAATTTGTGATAACATGTATATATACTCCAGTCTATGTAAATAAACTTTTGCCGAAAATGGCGCAGGATCTAACCCCACTATATTTTTAAGTAATATTTTATTTACTATTTCAAAATAACTTTCTTTAATAAGATGACTTCTAAGGATTTTTAAAATACCTTTGGAAACACTAGTTTTGCTATTTTTATTTTTACACCAGAAAGGTTTAGATTTTTAAACATCTATTTATTTACCATTAAAACCTTCAAAGGCTAGATCTACAATATTGTTTAAGTATTTCGTGTGGATTTTTAGTATACAACGTATTAAAATAATAAGTCGCTTTGACTTTGCTTTTCTTCTAGAATTTATGTTATCTAATCTTTCTTTTACTGGTTGTAAATTATTTATCACCCAAAATAAATTTAGATTACTACAATATTTTCTTTTCTGATAGAAATTATTCTTTTGATTAAATAATTAATTTCAAACACTTTAGATATCGCTTTACTTAAAGGTTTAGTAATGCAAGCCTTTGAGACGACAATAAACCATCTCTACCTTGGTGTTTGTACATTTAAGGTTTCCAGTACATACATGGACGTTTATTATTTTTTTCTTCTTACTTAGGTCCTACTTTATCACTAATAATGCTATTATTAAGAATAATGCTATCTAAATTAATATTACTTAATTTATAGGTACCTGAAATTTTTCCTATAAACATTATTCTAACAATGAACACTGCATACATTTTATTACATATAAAAACTATATTATCTGCTGCTTTACCAATGGAAACTATTACAACCTTATCTTGAAGTATTTTAAGTTCAACAAGTATTTCCGAATTTTTAAGAAGAGTATTAGTTTTTTCGGGCCCTTATTTTTTTATGCGGTCAACCTTTTATTTACGGATTCAAGTATATTATTCTTCCAGCATCAACGCAGACTGTAATAATTTATATTTGTTTACAATAGACATAATAAAACTATCTAGTGCTTTTGTTACTTATTTAACGCATTTAGGTTCACTATACTTTGGATCTTTACTTATGTTTTTTTTTAACTTAGAATTTTTACTATCGTTATATTACCTGTAATTATATGTTTTATCTCATTATTACAGAAAGAGGAGGAATTACATTCACATTCTGGAATATTTATAATAGTATAACTTATATTATCATGTTTATATATATATATATATATATATATATATATATATATATATATATATATATATATATATATATATATATGATTGTTGAGCTGGATTAAATCCGACAATATGAAATAAAATGGAGGTGGAAGGACCTGAATACTCAACGGTTTATGGCGGGCTTTTTCAAGAGGGATAGTCACTGACGAGAGATCGGAAGATTTGGGGCTATATATAATGACGGGGGAGAGCAGCATGTTTTCTTTATGTAAATTAGATGTCTATATACATATATACATTTTATGAGAGAAAATAATTAATTAGAGTAAACTAGCATTGCGGATTACGTATAAAAGTTAAAATATCGTAGAGAATTAAAAAAAAATTGCGTCTGGTAATATAACCGTGATAGATTAAGTAAATACAATGAAATGAGATTAGGAAGGAAGTTTTAAAAGCATATATATATATATATATATATATATATAAAAGCATATATATATATATATAAAATATATATATAAAATATATATATAAAATATATAAATATATAAATATATAAAATATATATATAAAATATAAATAAAAAAATATTATATATATAAATATATTATAAATATTATTATATATTATAAATTATATATATATATATTATATATTATATATTAAATATATTATTATATATTAAATATATATATTATATATATATTAAATATATATATATTAAATATATATATTATATATATATATATATATATATATATTATATATTAAATATATATATATATATATATTATATATTAAATATATATATATATATATTATATATTAAATATATTATAAATATTATTATATATTAAAAAAAATATTATATATATAAATATATTATAAATATTATATATATAAATATATTATAAATATTATTATATTATAAATATATATAAATATATTATTAAAAAAATATTATATATATAAATAAAATATAAATATATAAAATATATATATAAAATATATAAATATATAAAATATATATATAAAATATATATATAAAATATATATATAAAAGCATATATATATATATATATATATATATATAAAGCATATATATATATATATATATATATATATATATATATATATATGAAATAAAGTGGAGATGAAAGGACCTGAATACTCAACGTTTCGCCCGATTTATGCGGGCTTCTTCAAAAGGGATGGTCATTGAGGAGAAAGTCGGAGGATTGGGGCTATATATAATGATGGGGCAGAGCAGAGTGTTTACCTTATGTAAATTAGATGTCATATATACATGTATATACATTTTATGAGAGAAAATAAATTATAGTAAACTAGTGTGGTGGATTACGTCTAAAAATTAAAATATCGTAGAGATTAAAAAATTTTGCTGTAAAAAAAACTGTAATTAAATGGTTTATCACAATAGTATTAATAGCAATTTATCTTCATCCAATTTTAATTTATCTTTTCAGTTCTTATTATCTATTTTATTTTAATTTTTCATCATCTTTTCCATCATCATGTGTAATATCTTTAGCTCTATTGTGCTAATTGTTATCAATTCATCAATTTATCGAAATTCCGTGCATTCATATTTTAATATTTTGACTTTAGTAGTTCTACATCAGCTTTGTTTAATTTAAAACTTATAATTCTAACAGTATCTTTCTTATAACAATCTTAGTAAAATTTCTCACTTAGTTTTCTCCAACTTAATATTTTGATTAAATTATCTTCTTTATGACAATCTCTCTTAAACTTCTCACTTAGTTTTCTTCAACTTTATATTTTGATTAAATATATTTTAATCCATCCTACTAAAATGAAGATAATTAGTTTCGTTTCTATATAATAAATTTATGATCTAATACTTTACATTTTATTGAACAATTTAATAACTTAGTATTAATGTATTTATTTACTTCCCCACCAAAGCAAATTAGGCACAAGGCCGTTTAGCTCCCCTAAAAGTAGGCAAAAAGGGGGCACTCTGGTTACCAAAAATAATAATTCTCCCAGTATAGAGGGTGTCCCCTCTATTGACTGGTACAAATTATCTTAAGAAGAACAGATACTACACTGAAGAACAGATACTACACTTTGATCCTGGCCCAAAGGCCAAGGTATTTATTTGCTCCCCCACCGAGCAAATTAGGCACAAGGCCGATTTTTAATGTGAGGAGTGAAGGGGAAATGGGGACCAACTCCCCGGGGAGTAGGGGAGCTGGATAGTGACAATTGGTATGAAGGGCTTCCCCTACATTGACCAATGCCTTATATGTGGGGTCACCCCCACGTATGGTCTTTGCTTGCAGTATCTGCCGGAACAGATACTACGCTTTGATCCCGACCCGAAGGCCAAGAACAGCAGAAAAAGGCAAGCCTCTTATTTCCAGACTTACATTAAAACCTCAACATATTCTGGAAATTTGTATCTTAAGGATTATAAGTTCATTCGTATACGTATGGCAAGGGGAATTTTTCCATCTGAAGAGTAGCTATTTTGAAATATTTTTAAATGATGTAATAATTAAAATTGTCCAAATAGTTATGACACAACGGAAACGCATAAAACAGTACACAATATGATGTTCTCATTTTATATTTTGTTATCTTGATTTTTTTAAATATATATATATATATATATATATATATATATATATATATATATATATATATATTAGAGCACATAAATACACACCTTTATACTTTTCACTTTCACAAATCTGAAAAGAGGGATAGCATCTTAGATATCGATGAAAATTCTAATACGGTTAAGGATGGTGAATATTAAAAATATGATGATATAGCTAAATTATATAGGAAATTGTATATATATATATATATATATATATATTTATATATATACAGCACTTAGAATTTCCAAATTGCCACCCATCTGGTACTAACCAGACTGAACGTTGCTTAACTTCGGTGATATGACGAGAATCGGTATTTATAGAAAGAGAGAAAGAGGAAAAAGAGAGAGAAATATATATTAAATGTTTATATAGAATATATATATATATATATATATATACAGAGAGAGAGAGAGAGAGAACAAATTAAGTTATGTGTTCATCAACATTTCGTCTTTATATCGAGACATTCTCTTGATGAAACGTTGATGCGCACATACCTTGGTTTGTTTCTTTTTTATTCCTCTATTTCATCGTAATACTGTTACATGATACGGGCTGTCCCCTTTTCATGTAAGTAAAAAAAGGGAATTAGTTAAATGTAAATATGAAATAGGATAGTCAAGTATTCGAACTTTCGAAGCAAGATTTGGAATTGAAAATTCCAATCATAAGTTAAAATAAATACAGAATGTTATTGAAATAAAGAATGCGGAATTGCAATTGTTTAGTTTACATATCTGTATATGGAAAAGGAAAGTAATAATGAAATTTGTTTCCGTGAAAATTAAAATAAGGAATTTAATAATCAATTGAAATTGTAAACATATTTTGTAAAGAGGTTATTTGAAAAATAGGTTACTGAACTCGGGGTTATGTCAAGTTTGGCAACGTGACGATGTCATCACATGACTGATCACAGGAAACATGAGTTGGAACGTGCTTCATGAGCACATGTTTAATCATGCGATGACGTGACGAGTTCTCAATATAGGTAGAGTTTTAGATGCAGTCTGGGAGAAGGGGAGAAGAGTCGGAGAGAAGCAGAGAGGTTCAGACCGATTCTCTGTCAGAATAAAGGCACCTTCTAGAAGTGAGAGGGTTTTAGAAATAACCATGTAACCATTTTGAATCCCAGAGATAAAATCATGTCCGACCGGTCGAAGATGAAATAAAGGACGTCAACAGGTGTTTTTGAATATGCGCCTCCGTGGTGTTATTCAACAGAAAAGGTATTGTCCATTTATATTATAAGGACTTTGTGAAAATCATCATCTCAAAAATAGGTAAGAAATATACGTACCAATATTTATAGAAACACTCCCGTTCATACAGAACTGTCTCTCTCTCTATATATATACCTGTTTATGTCTCCAATATGCTATCTCTTACAAGATGAACATCTAAAGACATATGAACACTCAACGCATGAACATTCCTAAGACTGTCTCTATCACTCTAAGACTCTAATCTCTCTCACTAAGACTCTCACAAATATGAACAACAACAAATAACATCAGTCCTCTTCGAATAAGAATTACATAACAATACTATTTCCATTATTCTCATCATATACATAAACAAGTGAAGCATGCATGGACACCCTTGTGTGCACAATGAATGACGCATATAAAAAGGACTAAGTTCAGAATTTGCCCGCCTATTAGTCCCAAAAGTCCCACTTGGACGGCAAATCCCGTGAAAATGAACAAACGGTGCAGTTTTAGGTCAAAGTCAATCATTTGCCCCCTCAAATAACCCCACAAGTCTCCAAGGTCTTACATATTTAAATCTGAGTTCAGCACCATGCAAAACTGTTAAATAAACATACACAAGAAATTTTGGACAAATATGGTAAAACAGTCCCAAAAATGAAGTGTTTTTATTAGCATTCATAGAGACCCTGGGACACACCCAAGAGTTATCGCGAAGTACAGACAAACAAAATCATATAGAAATCAGTTAGTTAAACCTTTTCAGAAAGTTATATAAAAAAATTCAAGGCATCAATATTATTTTTTTAATAAGCACAAAAGTGTCAATTTTAGCCATTTAACACCGAAAGGCAACCCTAGGGTGGCAACCGGAGTTTTCCCCGAAAATCCGTTTTGTTACTTTTTTTACGCGTATCATATTTAATGTTTGTGCAAAATTTTCAAAATTTCCAAAGCGTATTTATTAAGAAAAGTGTGGAAAGACGAACTGACAAGGGTGAAGGCCCACTCTCTTTTTGTTGGAGACCTGCATATATATATACATATATATATATATATATATATATATATATATATATATATATATATATATATATATATCCCTATCTCCCTCTATCTTTTTCCTCTCTCTTTACATATATCTTTCTCTCTATCTACATCTCTCTCTTTCTCTCTCTTTCTCTCTCTCTCTCTCTATATATATATATATATATATATATATATATATATGTATATATACAAAGTTTTCGTAAATAAATGGTATGACGCGGAAATATATACGAATGTGCTTGAATAAGCATAAATAAAAGGCTTAATACAATTTGCATACAGCATCAGTAACTCGTGAATATGTGGTTCCTGATCACAGGAAACATGAGTTGGAACAATTACATTGCGAGCATTGCCAGGACGGCTGCGAAGAAGGTACGCTCTCTACCGTGATCGAAAGCTCCGACCGCCCGAAAGTATCCTGTACCTCTATAAGCCCACCATTCGCTCATGTATGGAGTATTGTTGTCATATTTGGGCTGGTGCATCTGTGACTAGTATCCCGCCACTAGACAAGGTTACCAATGAGAGTCGCCAACCTGATAGGTCCTGAACTGTAACCTAAGCTTAACATCTGCTTCATCGAGGAAATGTTGCATCTCTCTGCCTGTTCTACATGTATTTTAATGGTGAATGCTCTGACGAACTGCAAACACTTGCATCCCCTCGACGTAAACACCCCGGCAACCCCGACAAGCAGCTAAATCCCACTCCTACACAGTAGAGATCCCTAGATGTAAGAGAGTTTTTACTCCAGTAGTTTCTTCACCAGAACTGCTAGCCTTTGGAATTCCTTTCCGGGTCCCTGCTTCCCCAACTGTACTCACGTGCAGAAGTTCAAGCGTAACGTGAATCGACATCTTGCTTCCCACCTCCCTACATAGTACCCCTGTTGCTTATGTGACAATGTGCCTTGTTTGGGGTGAAAATGTAGTAAAAAATGTATTTGAACAACTTTCCTAGAGAATGCCATAAAAGCCGATGTTTTATTTCCTGTTTAAAAATACATAAATAATTTCCTGCGCGCATTTGTTTCCCTAAGAGGCGCAATGAGACAGTTCAAAAGAAAAGGGATTATCTTATCGATTAATGTATGCCATATGGAAGCATGCAAAGATTCCTTTAATCTCTGTAAAATGGGATTAATGAATTTGTATCCATTAAATATAATCATTTTCGTTTTAATCTAAAGCACCTAAAGCATTAGGAAACGAGTGATTCCGCCGCTGGCATTAAGCGTTTTATACACTAAGGTTGAATTAGTGTTGTTTTACAATGCGCAAACAATCATATCTCGTGTAGAAATAACACAAATGTATATAAATATAACTTCAGCAAAAGGCTCAGTTTGCTAATAAAGCATATCCATAAATCAATCAATCTATGTGTATATATCTATCAGACACAATTTCTTCTCTCTCTCTCCCTCTCTCTCTCTCTCTCTCTCTCTCTCTCTATATATATATATATATATATATATATATATATATATATTCAGAATGTGAGATATTATATAATAATTTCCACAGTCAAACAACGTCGCAGCCCATAAGAGCCATAACCGTCAACGAACCGAGTTTCGCTCTCATTTGGGCTCATCAGTAAGATACATCCGACCTCAGGATTCGAAACCCGAGCCTCTTGCATGCAAAGCAAGCATTCTTCCAACTGAGCAAACGCTCCACCCACAAGAACTTCTATTAACAACACAAATCAGGCAAACAGCGCCGTACACAAATACATAATATATATATATATATATATATATATATATATATATGCATATATATATATATATATATATATATATATATATATATATATATATATATATATATATATATATATATATATATATATATATATATATATATATATATATATATATATATATATATATATATATATATATATATATATATATATATATATATATATATATATATATATATATATATATATATATATATATATATATATATATATATATATATATATATATATATATATATATATATATATATATATATATATATATATATATATATATATATATATATATATATATATATATATATATATATATATATATATATATATATATATATATATATATATATATATATATATATATATATATATATATATATATATATATATATATATATATATATATATATATATATATATATATATATATATATATATATATATATATATATATATATATATATATATATATATATATATATATATATATATATATATATATATATGCATATGTATATATTTTTCAGTTTCTGTCTAAATTAAAATGTAATACTTATGCGTATTTTGCGTCTGGCTAACACCCGGCGGCCTGACAGTATATCGATAAAAGTGAGAATATGTGTGTGTTAGATCAATTCTCAACTAGTGTTAATCGGAATCGGGAATCGGAAAAATGGGGGATCGGAATAGAGAAAAGTTGATGGTGAAGCTAAGATAAGTAGGTCCAGCAGACGAGCCTCGTTCTGAGATTCGGAAAATTTAGGTTAACAACTGGCGAAGCTACGGAAAAGTAACCCTTTTGAATGAAGATGGATATAAACAATATTTTAAAAAATAATTGAATTCTATATAAAAACAAAATGTAAACATATATAAACAAAATATTTTAGAAAATAATTTCTTAATTTGTAATAAAAATTGATTGTAAAGAATTTCTATTTAAATAATTATTAAAAAAACGTTACACAGTGTTTACATAGCTGGATCTTTGGGATAATATTTCCCCGTTTCAAACCGAAAAAAGCTTTAGCGTTTTTACTATTTTAAAGCGCTTTTTTACTCTTTAAAGTGTTAAACACAAGTATTGGCTTGTTAACGTAGAACAACAAGTGCGTATGGCGGACATTCTTCAGGGTTTAAATGTCTTGTAATGCTTTTATGGTGGTTGAAAGACGTTTTTCAGCAGCCCTATTATTTCCTAATTAATCTCCTCCCCACGATGTGCAGAGTTAGACAAAAGATCGCTTTTAATGTAGAGAAGCATTTATTACTAAAAAACGAAATGCTGAAATATAAAGTCAAGTTAAAAGTATATTTTTTTTCAATTCAGAGAATTAAAGAAAGAAAAAATTTTAAGAAATTTCGAACAAACAAGAAAATAAATAATTGAAACCAAAGGCAAAATAAGTCAACGTAAAAAGAAAAACAGATTTTTTTAAACAGCAAAGTTCAAATGTTTCTTTTTTTCTTTTTTACACAGTGGTCACCACTTATCAAGGCACGGAAGCCACTCAGGGATAAGGGTTATTGCAAGTACATTATGTTAGTGTGGAGATTTGATGAAGTGTTTACTTAAGTGGGCGGTTCATTAGGAATTTGTTAACATTGGACTTGAAGACACCAAGTTGTAGTCAGGTGGGAAGCAGGCATACGGAACAGAGTTTCACAGGCGTTCAGTTCTAAGAAAGAAGCTTTGTTCATGGAATCCACGTTTTGATTTAGGCTCATATAAAGAGTGGGGGAAATTTTTCACAATGGATTCAGCTAGACGGGTGTTTTTAATGAAACATTGGCGAGGGGGGAGCAGAGATTGGAGTTCAGACGAGCACCTGCCATGGAAATAACGATAAAACAAGGATAGGCTCACAACGTCTCCTCTGTGGGAGAGAGGTTGCAGGGTAGAGAAAAGGGTATCTCCCACTAAGTCTTTTTTGTACTCTGTCAAGGCAGGATAGGCTGTTTTTAGCAGCTCATGCCCAGATATGGCAGCAATATTCCACCCTTGGACGTACTTGGCTTTTATATAGATAGAGAATTGCATCAATAGTGAGATATCTTCTGGAGCGGTAGAAGGATCCCACCATCTTTCCAGCGACCTTGGCAACAGACTTGATGTACGTGTTCCATTTCAGATCAGGAGTAAAGGTCAAACCCAGAAGCTTGTCAAAACACGGGGCCTCTCCCAGACGAGAGCCATCCATCCCAATTGATGCCAGAGAGGGATCAGAGCGTTGATGATGTAAGAATAGGAGTTTGGTTTTAGATGCATTAAAGATAACCAGCCATGTCTTACCCCACTGAACCACGCGCTCGAGATCAGAGGAGATAGAATGAGAGAACTTTGTCATTTACAGCCTTTGATGTTTGCTTGCATAAAACACTGCGACGATTTTTTTTTTTTTAATAAAGAAATATTTTTGCAGATAAAACAATTCGGAGAGGTTAATTTTCGGTAAGGCTGAGATAAGTAGGTCCAGCAGACGAGCGCTTTTTTTTTATCCATAATTCAAAGGGTCAATAATGGTAGAAGCACCGGTGTCACATGTCACGTGAGGTAACTGTTTAGATTTTTCAGAACGAGGCTCGTCTGCTGGACATACATATCTTAGCTTCACAAATTTGAGCCTCACTTTCGATTCCAAAACGATTCTTTTATTTTGTTTTTCCTGGAAATTATGAAGAAAACAAACAGATATTTTTATTTATTTATCAGTAGAATATTTATTTATTTATTTATGACATGAAAGTAGGGGACATGGAACCTGGGTTGAATTTAATTAATTTTTTGGTAAATTATGGCAAACAAAGTAAATAATCAAAAGTTCACTTACGTTTATTGCCTTAGGAAACCTTTTGAAATGCTCGCACTTTTTTAGCACCTAGATGATAAAAGTTAATAATTACCCCTAGTAGTTCACAATTAAATCAAAAGGGTAAAACCACCCCTGACAAGCTTTATTTTTATTTTTTCTGTCGCTGACCTGGTCTCGTGTTGTCTGAAATGGTCACCTTTGAAATATTCCTATATTTTATTACATTTTTTTTTTTTGCCACAAGTGAAAATCACATAAAAATCTTATGAGTCAATCAAAACTTGGGATAAAATACGTGAAAGTATGAACGTTATAGTTTTATTAAATTACAATAAAAGAAATTATATATACATCTTAAATCATTCCCTCAACGAGATTCTATTTTTTAAGCGATTATGTGCAAACACATTGAAAAAGAAAACAAATTATTATTGTTGAATTAAGAGTGGGTTGAATTGCATATATAAATTTAGCGTAAAATTACCCCCCCTTTCCCAGTCATTCTACTTTTTAGGGCAGTTAACGAAATTTTTTACCATTAACCGTATGTCTGGCCGACTATGTTATAAAACGACTCGTAATCGTTTTATGTTTATGGTTAGTACTATAAAAAAGCGTATTTTGTATGACTATTCGCAATGATATATTTAATACGAAATTTTAATCAAGAACATTAACATTACAAAGATTTTAAAACAAACAAAATTAACCACTCTGTCTGCGATAATTTTCCGTCAACTTTATATGCAAAATCGACTTTTGTTGTTTTCTTAATTTCTTTCTTTCTTTCTTTATAGGCCGTTTACACGTAATCGCCTGAAGAAAGAAGAATTACGTATTTTATTTTCTGGTGGATTAACATAGGTTGCAGAATTCTAACGATAACTTTATTTCTTTCACAACAAAAGGTTATAATTGCAAATTGGCAAAAAAAAAAAAAGTCGCGATTGTTTGTTTAAAGTTTTCAAAGTAATCTCTTTAAAAAAAATTTCACCGAAATCGTCTAAACAGAAGTAGAATACTGTTTTGAAGGATTGGCTAATGGTAACTTAAGATCTTAATATACACTTTGCTGCTGCTGCTATTATTATTATTATTATTATTATTATTATTATTATTATTATTATTATTATTATTATTATTATTAGTTTTTTTTTTTTGTTATTATTATTATTATTGTTATTATTATTATTGTTATTATTATTATTATTGTTATTATTATTGCTATTATTATTATTATTGTTATTATTATTACTATTGTTATTATTATTATTGTTATTATTATTGTTGTTATTGTTATTATTATTGTTATTATTATTATTATTGTTATTACTATTATTGTTATTATTATTATTGTTATTATTATTATTATTGTTATTATTATTACTATCATTATTTTATTATTATTGTTATTATTATTGCTATTATTATTATTATTGTTATTATTATTATTATTGTTGTTATTATTATTGTTATTATTATTATTATTATTATTATTATTGTTGTTATTGTTATTGTTATTATTATTATTATTGTTGTTGTTGTTGTTGTTGTTGTTGTTGTTTACTCACTAGCAATTCTCACACAAGCCATCATCAAAGATTGCTATTTTAAAACAACTTGTTGTGTTCCCTGGAGTCTGAGTGAAAACAAGTCTCCTAAGATTCCAGTACTTTCCCCATCTTTCGAAAATCTTTGCAAAAGTATCTGCGTTATTGCAATAGCTGCTTACAGGTTTCTCGTTCGCGGCGACCATTGGTCTTCACTGGAATTTGGGTGGCAATAAGCCTCCCGAAGGTCCAAATCCTCTTTGCACTACTGCAGGGGAGCTCTGGTTAGTGCTTTCTCTCCCCAGTCTTTCCATCCTCCTCGACCCTCATTATTTGGTGTGGTGCCCGTTTATGGTGACATTCACAAAAGAGAGGCGGTACCTTACAATTATACAGTTTCAGTTTTTTTATGATTCTATGTGATATTCTTTTGGTTTTTGTACCTGTAGCCGTTGCTGTGTCCAGTTTCTGTGTATTTTTAGTCTCCACATTCAAGGTTTTCCCGGGTTTGTATTACTGTACACATAGATTCGAAAAAGTTGTAAAAAAAAACAAATATATAACAAATAAATGTTATCAAAGGCAGTATAAGTTACTTTTCTACCTAACTGGGTATATTTTTTGTGTTTTTATTTAATGTAAAATGTTTATTCAGCTCGAAAAAATACAGTGTTTGCCGATGTATGTGAAAATTTAAAATGGCGCCTGCCTCTCTCTTTAGCACAGTAAGTTTTGGAAAAGGTGTTATGAATAAACAACTAGACAAAACACTGTTAAAAATCCGCCGAATATATATCAACCTATGTCACGGTAAAATATATTGAGCGAGTTTTTAACAATATTTTATCTAGTTTTTTATTTGTAACACATTTTACCAAACTTATCGTGTTAAAGAGAGAGAGAGTCAGGCGCCATCTTGAATTTTCCAATACATCGGTAAACACTGAATAAACATGTTATATTGAATAAAAACACGAAAAATATATCCAGTTTGGTAGAAAAGTAACTTATCTGGCTTTGATAAAATTTATTTGTTATATATTTGTTTTTTGACAACTTTTTCGAATCTATGTGTATAGTAATACAAACCCGTTTTCCTTAATATTTATGCAGTTTTCATTATTGAAATTCGTTGTATCTTCTCTGCGTCCGTCTGATTTCAATATCTCCCATTTTATTTCCAAAGGTTTTCATTATCGTTCCTAGCACTCCTACTATTAGCTTGGTGCAAAAAAATATCGTTTTCTCACATATGTTATTCATATATATTATTTCTGAATTAATTCATTAATATATATAGCCAGGTTATATCTCATGTTGCAGCGCGTTTTTCACTCCATCGAAAGAATGGATAAAATGAAATTCGCACGATCAATTACAAGGAAAACATTTGAGAAAAAATATACGCGGAAATTACGCAGGGGGGTATGTAATAATTTGAAAATTTACAATGTTAAAAAGAAAGAAAGACACAACACATCTTAAATTAAATATTTATAAATTTTAAAAGAATCGGTATCGGAATCGGGAGTCATATCGGAATCGGACATTTTTTTTTTTTACATGCAGGTCACCACTTATTAAGGCCCGAAGGCCACTCAGGGATAAGGGTTATTGCGTGTACAGTAATCAATGAGATAGTATTGTAGTAATCATTAGTATTGGGGGGTTTGATAGAGTGTCTTACTTAAGGGGCCGGTTGTCAGGAGTTTGTTTATGTTGGACTTGAAGACGTCCAAGTTGTAGTCAAGTGGGAAACAGGCAAGCGGCAGAGAGTTCCACTGGCGTGCACTTCTAAGAAAGAACCTTTGTTCATGGAATCTACGTTTGGATTTAGGTACAGATAAAGAGTGGGGAAAATTGTTGACAGTAGTTTCAGCCAGACTGGTATTTCTCGTGAAACATTGGCGAAGGGGGACGAGGGATTGGAGCTCAGACGAGCACCTGCCATGGAAATAGCAATAAACAAAGACGGGCTCGCAACGTCTCCTCTGTGGGAGAGAGGTTGCAGGGAAGAGAAAAGGGGATCCCCCACTAAACCACGAAGCCTATTTTGTACTCTGTCAAGGCAGTATAGGCTGTTTTTAACAGCTCCTGCCCAGATGTGGCAGCAGTACTCTATCCTTGGACGTACTTGTCTTTTATACAGATAGAGAATTGCATCTGTATTGAGATGTCTTCTGGATCGGTAGAAGGATCCCACCATTTTCCCAGCGTCCCTGGCAACAGATTTGATGTACGTGTTCCATTTCAGATTAGGAGTAAAGGTCAAACCCAGAAGCTTGTCAAAACATGGAGCCTCTCCAAGACGAGAGCCGTCCATTTCAATTGATGCCAGATGGGGAACAGAGCGTTGATAATGCAAAGATAGAAGTTTGGTTTTGGATGCATAAAAAGTGACCAGCCACCTCTTCCCTCATTGTATCACGTGCTCAAGATCAGAGGAGAGAGAATTACAGAGAACTTTTTCGAACGGAATCAGTAACTGGATCGAAATCGGGAAAAATTTGGAATCGCCCCATCACTAAATATTGTATAGTCAACATATTTTAGATCTACAGACTTGCAATTCGATAAATAGTGTATTTAAACATGTGAAAAAATGTATAATCAGTTTTCATGCGGACAAAAAGGCTGCTAAAAAGCCAGAATTCAAAAATTAGTACGTGGAAGTTATCGGAGGTTTAGAATGTGATGAAGTGTCAGTTAAAGTTGCATTGCCCACGATAATCAATGATGAAAGGTTTTTATCACTTTGCTAACTGTTTTACGACTGTGCATACACGAATGTTTACATTATCTTAAGAATAAGTTGGTTTGGAAATATTTTGTAAAACAGTGGCAGGCTGGCCTAATGTTTATCGTACTTTACTCACTGTTCTAAGGTTTAGGTTTGAATCTCAGATCGAGTTATTTTTTTTTACATACAAGATTAAGATAATACTCGTATGCCCATGTCTCAATAATATTTTTCAATTTTGTAAGGTATTTAACGTTACGTTTAATACCGGCCAACGCCTGATACATTTTCTAGTATATATATATATATATATATATATATATATATATATATATATATATATATATATAATTAGTTTTAATAAAAAATAGATATCTGAAAATTAAAGAGTTAAATGAACGTACACGTATATTATAAAACTTTCAACAAAAGATATTTACATATAAAACAGCAAAAAAAGAGAGAAATTTATAAAATATAGAGATATATAAAATAAAGAGATATATAAAATATAGAAATATATAAAATATAGAGATATATAAAATATAGAAATATATAAAATATAGAAATTTATAAAATATAGAAATTTATAAAATATAGAGATATATAAAATATAGAAATATATAAAATATAGAAATTTATAAAATATAGAAATTTATAAAATATAGAGATATATAAAATATAGAAATATATAAAATATAGAAATATATAAAATATAGAAATATATAAAATATAGAGATATATAAAATATAGAGATATATAAAATATAGAAATATATAAAATATAGAAATATATAAAATATAGAAATATATAAAATATAGAAATATATAAAATATAGAGATATATAAAATATAGAAATATATAAAATATAGAAATTTATAAAATATAGAAATTTATAAAATATAGAGATATATAAAATATAGAGATATATAAAATGTTTGAAAGAATCTATTATTATTCTCCTTATTTTCAGGAGAAAATAATTTACTATTTTTTGTTATCCATTATTCCGCAAGCGTTTTATTTATTTATTCATTTTTCTTATAGCATTTTATACATCTAGATATTTTATAATTCTGATTAAAAAAAAAAGCAGTAACAATACAAAAACAGAAAATGCAGATTATGCAAGTTTTCGGGACCTTCATCACTCTGTGCACGACTGATCAATATCGCTTTTATCATTTTTTTTGTTTGCAAATATAATGCAGTCATATTTCGGAATATTTTCAGCATGTTTCTTGTTACCAAAACTCGATGTTTATTTCTCTTTTGAGATATGTAGGAATTATATAAATACTTTGAATAGCACAATAGAGAACTTATTCAGAAAACTGCATTCAAGTATTTGTATTTCACAAGTCATTGTTTCATAAGACATAATACATATATATATATATATATATACATATGTGCGTATGTATATATATATGTGTGTGTGTGTATGTGTGTGTGCATAATATATACTGTCTATGTTTTGTACATGTGCTTTTCACCAATATAAGAATTAATGGAAAGCAGCTGTTCTAAGACAAGCTTAATTTGGCGTCTTCAAACAATTTTACATTGATCTATTCTTATACAAATATATAAAAGAAGACACTAAATGGATATTTATACGTTGTCTGCTCAATTCAAGAAACTTGTGTAAGTGCTGTGATTTAATTATGTTTTTTATAACACAGTCAGAAACACAATACTTGTCTTTCCTTAATGTTATGTAGTTTAAAACTATTTTATGTCATTCAGGAATATTTCAGGGACAGAATGAAAATAATATATAAACCAGTGAAAGGAAATAAAAGTCGGAATCTTACAGGCTATATTTGTCCAAAATAACCTTAATGATTTTTCTTCGCATAAATTATGCAGGGGGTGTTCTTTTTGTTCAATAGAAAAAAGCACTGCAAAAACATTTTAGTTATACATAAAGCGAAACAACAGACCTATAAATAGATATATAATTATTAAATTATTATCTACATACATACATGTTTCATCGTAATAGAATAATCAGTGTGGAAGATACTTTTCAGATAGTCGCGAAATTCGAACATAATCAGTCGTTCCAACCATGCAATGCAATTCAAAAGCTATGCGACAAACTAAGAAATATACCTTTTTTATATCATATAGAGCGTACTCAACATATCACATGGACAGGAACTACGTATTATTCTTGAATTAGTCAGTTTGTTATATTTAGCTTAAATGCGTCTGTTCTACAGAAGGTTGTAAAGATATATTTTTAATAAAAAAAAACATTTAATTTCTATCTATCTAAGGTTAAAACCAAATGAAATCATATGTCCGGCAGATAATTGCTCAGCCGCTTGAATAGAGTAAGAGTGACTTTTAATTCTATTCATGGCCATATATATATATATATATATATATATATATATATATATATATATATATATATATATATATATATATCTAAGCTGACCTAATTATTAACGCTAACTTTCGCGCTTTTTGTCAGGGTCAGTTTGACCTTGCTTTTCAAATTTAAATTGTTACCGTTTTTTCGGGTTTTTTTTAAGCCTTAATTTTTCTGATTCATCCAGCCTTGACAGACGTGTTTCAAATATTATCTCTAGTACTTTTCTTTTAATGATTTGGAATTCATTCCATTTGCACTTTTTTCCAAGGAACTCTGCCTTTTGGATGATTTTGGACCATTTGGAATTTACCCAGTTGATTGAAATTTTAAATTCGACCGTTTTGGATTTTACCATTTTTGGATTTTAACCCTTCACCGGACTATCCATTCATGTGAAATCTTTTTATTATTTTTCTTTTGCCTCCTGTTCCCCTTACCTCACCCTTTTTTGTAACCAAGTAAGATCTTTGACTTACTTGTAGTTTCATTAAATACTTTTATATGCAAAATCCGATCCTGAATTTTGCTAATTCCTGCCTTCTGATGAGAAGGAGAGTATTTCTTCGAAACTCCGCGGATTAAGGACTATCCACTTATCTTGTGCTTCCTTTTTTTAAAATTAAATACGTTGTAAACTCTTTTTCAAGATGTCTTTTAACATATTTTATTAATCATTTGTTCATATTATAAGCTCTATTTCCTTTTCGGTTTTATTGAGCTTTTTATATCTGGCTGAGTTTATTTTTCTTGTAAATATTAACTCTTTAATACAACAACAACAACAACAACAACAACAACAATAATAATAATAATAATAATAATAATGTATTCTTCGTCGGCAGAAATCAGTTAAATTTAATGTTTTCTCTTTAAAGCACATAATTTATTTCGAGGATTATGTTACAATATATATATATATATATATATATATATATATATATATATATATATATATATATATATAATCTCTGTACTTCAAACAAATAAAAAACTTAATTCGAAATCAAATATCCTCACATATACATAAGGGGATTGGGGTTGTATTACTGTACACATAGATTCGAAAAAGTTGTCAAAAAACAAATATATAACAAATAAATGTTATCAAAGGCAAGATAAATTACTTTTCTACCAAACTGGATATAATTTTCGTGTTTTTATTCAATTTAACATGCTTATTCAGCTCGAAAAGCATACATTGTTTACCGATGTATTGGAAAATTTAAAATGGCGGCCGACTCTCTCTTTAACACGGTAAGTTCGGAAAAAGGTGTAATAAATAATAAACTAGACAAAATACTGCTAGGAATTTGCTCAATATATGTTACCGTGACATAACTTGACATATATTCGGTGGTTTTTTTAATAGTATTTTGTCTAGTTTATTATTTATAACACCTTTTTCCGAACTTACCGTGTTAAAGAGAGAGTCGGCCGCCATTTTGAATTTTCCAATACATCGGTAAACACTGTATGCTTTTTGAGCTGAATAAACATGTTAAATTGAATAAAAACACGAAAATTATATCCAGTTTGGTAGAAAAGTAATTTATCTTGCCTTTGATAACATTTATTTGTTATATATTTGTTTTTTGACAACTTTTTCGACTCTATGTGTACAGTAATACAACCCCGGGGATTGTTACAGGATGGAATATAAGCAAACAACAGAAAACATTAATTGTTAAACTTTATAGAGATAATACAGTTTTATTTAAACCTTAAATTATATCCGATATATATTTCTGTTTCTTCCTCATCTTCTTCTTCTTCTTCTTCTTCTTCTTCTTCTTCTCATTATTATTATTATTAGTAGTATTATTATTATTAGTAGTAGTAGTAGTAGTAGTAGTAATTTTGTTTCTTATTGTATTTAATACATGTGTATTTCGATTACAATTGTACACTTAACAGATTTCCTATCTCTGAAAAGCATATTAACATTTAATTTGATTCTCATATTCTTGTCACATAAAACAGCATTTTTATGATTTTATTATTTTTCCGCTCGTTTAAAAGCGAGTTGTGACACTCTATAAATATAAGGTGGGCGCGATGGAGGCGAGTGTATTTTTATTACAGCGAAGCTGATGTCACGTGCAAAATTGTGTTTCAATATTTCATAAAAGAAAAACAAGATTATGGAGGAAAATCTATATTTTCACACATCTGCTATCGTCTCGAAATTTGCATCCAACTTCTTATATTTTCAATTGGAAAATTTCTGTTCGTTTGTTTTTTCTTGACCTTTAATAGAAACATTTTAAGTTTGTTGAATATGTCTTTATTGATTTCTCAAACAGATTAGATTCATTTTCAGGAGGCTTTCTACTCTGAAACGTTCAGGTAAGTACTCTTTCTTTATATTACTTGTGAAGCTTTGATATCTCTCTCTATGGGCAGCCGAAACTATGGTCTTTTTTCTATTATCAATGAGGATTTAGTTTATGTCTGTTTGAGGACGAAATTATACTATATGTTCTATCAGTAACGGATATTTAGTATATGTTCGTTTGAATCTGAACTTATACTATTTTAATTCATGTTAAACACTCATTTTAATTTTGTATACTATTTATATTACTAAGGGAGGGAAGTGATGTGGACTACTGGTAAACTTTGGTTTTCTAAATTCAAAACTTTGGTTTTCTAAATTCAAATCCAGGTCATGCCAATAAAAAAAAAACATTTTCACTTAGGATGTTTGCAATTTCAACGTGGTCTTTTATGTAAGTATCTAGTATATTTCTAGATAAGATTAAAACTGAAAAAAAATATCGGAGAAACCAATGCCAACAATCGAATGCTCAATATGATGATAATGATTACGAAGTGAGTTTTGTTATCTGGAGCCCAAACTATACGATCACTTCTATTGATAGTAGAGATTTCGCACTTGTATATTTGAATGGAAAATAGTACTATCTTTAATACTATCTTTAATGTATAATTCAGTTTACTGAATTATACTAGGCGCAGTGTAGCACCTGTCCTATTGTCATGAAACCATCTATGATGCATTCACTCTTTTTATAGAGTATAGTGTATCATCGTTAATCGGAATATAACCTTTTTTACGAGAGGAGTGTATCATTTGTATTAAGGCAATGTTACTATCTACGCAAATGTGTATATTTATTGTTCGTGAGGATAATGTAATATCTGTTCCGATGTCATTATGCCATCCTCCAATGAATTATATTTTCATTCTTCTAGGTGCAATGTCGAATCTGTTATCAAGGGACCATCCCACGATGCAATATATTTCCTTTCTATGACGTGATCTCGTAGCTGTTGTAAAGACCAACCTCTCAAGCATTACCTACTTGTATGAAGTAAGTGTATTATCTGTTCGCAGGCTCTAATGCAACCCTACCAGGCATTCAATGCTACATTTAGAGAAAGATGGATATAGCATCTGCTTTGAAGTCAGACTGTAAGCCTCACCTATTTTAGCGTTATTTTTTGTTTCTTGTGGGAGAACATTAATTAGTATTATACTGAGCGACAATCACTCAGACATAACCTTCTCATTCGAATGTCAGTTTCACACACACACACACACACACACACACACACACACATATATATATATATGTGTGTGTGTATGTATGTATATATATATATATATGTATATATATACGCCCTTTGGAAGGTCTTGTTTTTAATCCTCCAGTCCTTCAGGGAGACTAGCCGCGCTCCTCACCAAACAAGTCTGGTGGGGGAACCAGTTTAGTCGCCGGTGACCCGACCATGAGGCAGGTAGTACTTAGTTACATGGTACCAGTAGCACATGACATGACCTGACACATAATGAACTCTTTTTCTGGGTCAACGGCCAACTAGCACCATGTATATTGTGTTACAATCATCATATATATACACATATGTATATATGCATGTGTGTTTATGTGTGTATGCGTGTGTGTGCGTTTCCTTTAAACAAATATACCTTTATGAATGCATATATCCAATAAAGCTATCTTAAAATTGCAAGTTCAATAACAAATAGATTTACACTTTCAGAGCATATGTAACTTGAATAAACATTTCAAAATCACAGAAATACACACTCAATTCACATTCATATTGTTTAAATAAATGCGTCTTACACGTGTTCCAGTGAATGGCATAAACCAAACAAATCATTAGAGACTTTACATTAGTTCATCAAAGAAAAGAGTGCAGTTTTTTTTCTTGGTTCGAAAAGGAAAGTTTATTTTAAAAAGAATTGGAAACTTTTAAATACATAAGAATCCGGAATCCAGTAAAAACAATAAATACATCCACTTGTTATAGACAAAAGATTGAAGACATACCGATGTGCTGAAAAAGAAGATAAGTTTAGTTCATAGACTATGAATGAAATAGGCCAATTCTTAACACCATATTTGAATTCATATTAAGCTATCAACATTACTAGATTTTACGTATTAATAATCTTGGGAGGTGAGAAAATATAATAAGAGTAAAGTGATTCAATACTTGCAATACTTGTAGTTTTCCCTATGTTTGCATTGGAAAATCAGTTCACTCTTTGTATTGATTATATTACTGGATTAAGGAGGCGTTATTATGCTGTCTCAGAAAGGCAGAGGTTACAATATTTAGATGCGGGGGTCTAAGATTGCGATTTACATATAATACTCCAATTAATTGGGAAGCGAATATTCTTAGATAAAGATTCTCATTAAAGTAACCAATGGAGTTCCCTGGTTGCTATTTGTGTTTTTATTGCTAAAAGATTATGTGTTATTAGAGAGTATCTGCTTTATTAAAGTAGGAGTGGATCTGATGTATGTGCATGTTTTGGGTGCATTGTGGATACTCCTGTTGGTATTTGATATTAGATTGTTATTAAGGTTAGGACAGGATGTGGGTGAATGAATGGGGATACTATTACTGAACTGGTTTCCAAAGTTATTATCATGGGAGTTGTTTTGTGAAGGACTATCAGTATTTATATCATTAGAGCTGTTATTAATCAAGCTTATTAGAGGAGGGAGATGCTCAAGTTTATTGCCATTTGATTGACCAAAGATTGGCTGTTGGGCAAGATTAGTGGTGTTTCATTGGAGAGATTTAGATGGTTTCTCAGTTAGAGTACATGAATAAATCACATTTTTATGAACACAGTTATTATAGAGGAGGCATTCATGTTTTTTTGGCAATTGCATTTGGTTTACTTGGCCAAGGGAAAAGGAATTGCTTGGGCATCTTTCATTTTCTTGTTATTAGAGGCTATGATTGTCTGGGTTAAATTAAACATTGTAGTGTATGATATCTTGATAGAATTTTTGTTAAACAAAGTACTATACTTATGCGGGTACCTAAAAGAATTTTCAGCAATATATATATATATATATATATATATATATATATATATATATATATATATATATATATATATATATTAAAAGTCCAAGTATGCTTCTAGAATCGTGATTTCAAGGTTAGGAGGAGTTTTGGAAGCATGAAAACGATGTTATTTTTTGTATTTAATATTTATTAATGTATATCAAGCGGCTCTCCACTCTTAGTCACCAAAAAGCATCGAAATGAAAATAAAAGACGTTAAAAAAAAACTAAAACTTTCTAGCGTTCATTCCTTGTAACGATGTTCGAAAGAGTTCACGTGAATTATTTTAGCAATTTGTGGAGAAAGAAGGTTGTATTTTATTATTTTGTTATTTAATAAAAAATCAACGTTCAATGTTCAACATGTGATCAGCTGGAAGGTAAAAGTCCACGATTTGATAGGATTGTTTCCCTCTTGTTAATTATTTCGACATCCTGTCATCTTGCTTGGATGCGTTTATCTGTTTGTATGTCCATGTCCCATAGGATTTTGTGATTCTCGAGAATCACAAAATCCTATGGGACATGGACATATATGTCTGAGTTATTTTACGCACATCAGCGTGGCATTAGAACTGAAGTTGGCCCCTTTTTATGGGACGACAAAGAACTTTCACCTGACCAAAAAGTTAAAAAAAAAGTCAGTGACCTTCAATACGACGAACGAATCTTGGGACGACATTAATTAATTGCGCGAAAAAACTTTACATGACAATAAACCGGTTATTTGAAGAACAAATATGAAACGAACATTCTTTTACCATGGATAACACGAAAATAAAATAGGAATAAAAGGAGTAAAGCGAGTGCCAAAATAATTATGCGGACGACGATCAAACTTATAAAGGAACTGATAGGACAATTTGAAGGAAGAGTACGTGTCTCAGCGTTTGCAAATGGATCTGAAATAGTAAACGAAACTATAAGTATTATTTTAAAGGATAAAGATTTTATCTAAACTAGTAATAAAGCCTAATTTTAAAAAAATCCTCAAATTTTACAGACAAAAAGGAACTTTTAAACCCTCGAACCAATTTTATTTCAGTTAGTGAAAAGTGAAATATCGCTTCGGTTGTCGTACATTTCGGTGTTTAAACAAATATCTAGAATAAATTTTTGTCAAGTACCGAGGTACCACTATATATATATATATATATATATATATATATATATATATATATATATATATATATATATATACCCATTTTGCTAATTCCTACCCTCTGATGAGAAAGAAAAGTATTTCTTCGAAACTCCGCGGATTAAGTACTATCCACTTATCTAGTGTTTCCTTTTCAGATTAAATATGTTTTTAACTCATTTCAAAGTGTTTTTAACATGTGTTATTAACTGTTTGCTCGTATATATATATATATATATATATATATATATATATATATTGTCATGAGAAAAGATTGCATAGTGCAGAAGTGGCTAAAACTCCCTTTCTTTAATTTTATACGTCTATCAGTAATATCCCCCTTTTCCGAAGACGCCACGTGTTAAGTGATGAGAGGAAGTTAACCAGAAATCCCAACTCCCAACCGCAAATGAAAATACGTGCGGAAAAAAAACTTTTGGCGCCAAATAAGGAGAAGTACAGTGGACGAGAAAGTCAATTAGACGATACGAGCGAACGAGCCACATCGTTAGTAAACTGTCCACAAATTGTGAGACGACACCAGCGAAGCGAGATTTCATAGGTGAGCCGATTGCCCACTCGAATTAAATTTGTCCATCAAGCCAAAAAGAGAATATACAAAAACTATGGACGTATGTTTGCTCAGATATAATGGAATGAGACACCTCCACAAGTGAGGAAGGATTACCAATATTGCTCGTCAGATCATATCACGTCGGTGGTTTAAAGAGACACACACGTCAATGAATGAACATTGAAGAGTATCGAATCGCGCCGTAGTGAGGCTGGATCGCCGCAATACAATAAACATTGGAATAATAATTCTTCACGAATACTTGCTCATCAGTTTCGACTAGAAGCTAAGTACTTTTTGTCCAGCATCTCTCTCAATCCTATCTCATCCATATTTACTTACTGAATTGAATTCTTAGTTTCGAATATTGTCTATTTGCCTCGTATGACCAAACGATTTTTTCGTACGATAAAAAAAATAACAAAAAAAAGAGAGAAAGAGGCAGTGTTTACTTGAACAGTTCTATTTGTTGTTTCCCGCAATTCTTGACCCGTTGGGCAGTGTCTGCATGTTTTTTTATGATTATGTCCATTTTTTTATTGAATTCTTATGTATAATAAAAAGAAATATATATATTACACATACACACACACACACACACACATATATATATATATATATATATATATATATATATATATATATATATATATATATATCCGTGTTGTTTTCATTTCATATTGCCTTGTATTTCGTCAATCGTAAATCTCGTTGGAGTATTGCACGATGGCGATTTTGATTAGAATCTAGGTAAAGAGCTACTTAGCGGTAATAATTTCACGACCAGCACGGTAAATTTTCTTAATGTACAATACGCTTCCGGGGATCATTTCCCTTTTGGGATTTCTCGACTGGGACGTACCGTCACAATATACATATATTATGTCAGCCCCTTTCAGAAACTTATTTCTTATCGTTAAGCACTTTCAGTTGAAATTTTTAAAAGTCGGTCAATTTAGCCCTTATGCACAGATTATCATAAAATGATTAGATTACTCTGACGGACGTTAAAAACATTTTAAAAAAATGTTTAAAATTAAATACTTCTCGCGGTTAACAGTAGCCGAATAAATTAGGTCCTTGCTTATGAAGCCACAGATGGCTTCTGTTGCTTGGTTCGAATCAATCGACTGCTGTTAATCGTGACACCGTGCACTGGTAATTCCCGAAAAGATAAAACACTAGGATGTGTAGGTATTTAAGGTATTTACTAATTATTATAGTAAATAATTATAAATATATATATATATATATATATACATATTGACTTATATATATGTACACATATACATATTGACATTTAAATATATAAAACATAAATATACATACATATTGACCTATATATATATATATATATATATATATATATATATATATATATATATATATATGAATATTCGTGGAGACCTCTAAAGACCTACTTCGTGCATACTATTTTATGAGTTGTAATATATTGTTACTCATTCACCTTCATTTCCCAAGTTTGTGGACGCTGATAATATTTATAAAACTAAATATTATACGCAATTTTTTTAATATTGTTTAAGAAAGTACATAACACAATAGCATACGTTTAATTGGCAGGAGCATCTATATATCTATATTCCAGAGAATGTTTCAGAACTCCTATAGACCTCATCAACAATTATGAGAACAGTTGCGATTTCATTTCTCACAAGTGTCCCAGACATTAGCGACATTACAACAAATTATATCTTAGCTGAATGATAGCGTGAGAGAACTATTTCAAGAATGTTCAAAACATTACACGCAAAAATGACCTGCAGAGGATGTACCTGTCGCTTATTTCAAAGTTTATTACAGTTACAATAATAAGACATCAGCCCGTTATCGAGGAGATTAATGTGGAAGCTATGCAATGACGTTGAAGGCTGATGCTGAGAGAACCCTCACACAGAATCTTTACATCCAATTTCCCTGACTTAATAAAGAGCTATCCAGTATGATCTATGAAATTGAAGTAAGAGAAAATAGACATATCTGTATCACTTTAAGATGTGATTGCTATATTTAATATATGTAAAGATTTGAACGAAGATTATCTATAACCTATCCACTAAAAAGGAAAAGATACCAACATAACTTCTGTACTGATATGCCATTTCGAACAGTAGATTAGTCATGTGTAAAGTTTACATAATTTTTGCAGATGTAAAACCAAGTCCCATCGAAATTCGGGACCATTTTGGAACCGTGTAGCCACACCGTTTTTCATTGTTATTATAGATCTGTGTAATCTCTCACTGAATTGTATTGATTCCGCTGGGTTCCGTTTTGGGCGAAGCTTATTTTCATGTTATGGTAACGTCAGCTGTTATTCACTCTCTGTGAAGAGAAACAAGAAAACAAAAGAAACAATCCGGCTGTTATGTTATGTTTTCCTTCTTGCTAATAAAAATAAATAGAAATGAGCATTCGGAATTTCTTTCGGTTCCGAACATTCCAGTTTCTTTGGTTTTAATAGCACTCTTTACACAAATAAAACCAAACGGTATTAACAAAAAGAAAAGTGCTTAAGCCTCCATTAGCATACAACAGAACTAAATTAATGCGATTTTAATTCATATATCACTTCTTTACAAAGTTACAAAGTTAAGCATTTATATATATATATATATATATATATGTATATATTTCTGTAGAACCATATTTTCTTATTATATATATATCAATCCTTATTTAAGAAGATCAATGTAATCATCGAGCAATATAGAGAATAAATGACAAAAAGTTATATTCCAAAATTCATGATGTTGACCATCTTATAATTTATTCGGAATAAATTATAAGATGGTCAATATCAATAATTTTGGAATATAAATGTTTGTCGTTTACTTTCTCTCTCTCTCTCTCTCTCTCTCTCTATATATATATATATATATATATATATATATATATATATATATATCCTTCTATAAACAAAATAAACTGGTTAACTCATCATTATGAATTTTGGAATAATACTGCTTGACGTAGTTTGACAAATAATACTCCTATTTAATTTAACATATTTTTAGTCAAATCGGGAATCGAATCATTTCTTATTTCTGTTAAATTTTAAATTTTATTATATTATGTTTCTGACTTTCAGAGACGATATATTATTCGTATCGTTTCGATGCTAGTTTTCATAACTATATTATTCTTATCATTTCGATTCTTATTGTCACAGCTTTTCTGACACTGTAACCTTCTTTTTTAATCAGGTGTATTTTGGCAAACTCCAGAATAGCTCTACAATTTAAGCAGCTGCACGGAATACCCACTAGTACTAGTGGCGTAATGGATAATGTACTTTGCAAAAATATAGAAATACCTTACACTCTTCTGAAGAGTGAAGCCCCAGTCCTCATGGCAGTTACACTCAGAATACACTTGCAAATTACTTCAGAGTTCTGTGTAATAAAAGCTGACAAAAGAGAACAAATCAGAACAACGTACCACGTGGATTGAATAAAAAGATCCCATTGAAATCCCGTGAATTTTCCAAAATTCGTCATAAATATTCTCGAGTTTTCAAAAATAAACCTAAAAAAAAGGTAACCCCCGACCGAAATTGTATGAAAATAACACACGAATCGGGACAGTAGTCCGAAAAAAATCTATGTGATACGAATACGTTATCTTATATTTTATGCAGTGAGTGTTTCATGGCCTGGTTCGAATATCCCGATAGAGTGAAATCATGACTCTATCCACTGATGATTCCCGAAAGGATGAAGTATCCAGGTCTCTAAGTATAAAAATAGTTATTATAATAATAATTATGTCAGTCGGTTCGTCTTGTCGAGCATTCTTGCTTGGAATGATATAAGTCGGTCACTGAAGCTCAGATCACTGTCGGCCGTCCTCACATTTATGCTTTATATAAAAGTTAATTTCAATCATACTTCTCGCGGTTAACCTTGGCCGTGCGGTTTGCTCCTTGCTTATGAAGTCAGATATGGCTTCTTGTCTGGGTTTGAATCGCGTGAATGGCGATAATCGCGAATCCTTGCATTGATAATTTCAAATAAGAATGAAACAATCGTGTCTGTAAGTATCAAAACAATAATTATAGTAATTTTAATAATTATATATATATATATATATATTCTTGCATTATGTAATAGTATTACATTACTTCCAGGATATTTTGTTTTTTTCCAACGTCCTATAAAGAATGTAGCAAAGAGATTCTCTCTATTAAAATTGTCTACTCTCAGGTATCTCTTCCACCTCACATTCTTTTTAACATGAATGCAATTCATGTAAAATCTCCAATCTTTTTAATGGCAAACTACTTACTATCATATACATTAAATGCAAGTTTCCAAAACAAACAAATGGTCGGTTTCTATGAAATAATATTATTACTCAATTTATAACATTATATAATCAATACTTAACGCTGCAATATTTTAAATTATAAAGTTATCATATTTTTACTAGAATATATTTTCTTTTCCAGTTTAAACAAATAGTCCTTTACTTTTCCATGTTTAATCTAACCATATTACTGTTCATGCTCGCATTTTTCTATTGTAATATATATATATATATATATATATATATATATTACAATAGAATATATATATATATATATGATACTATCGTTTCCCCGGGGAAAGTTAATTTGTTAAGGAATGCTCTGGGAAGGCAACCAGCTTCCCGGGGGGTATAAACTATATACAAAGATATGCACATGGAAAAATCAACAAAAACGGGTCGAGATGTCGTCGGCTATAAACGGCTGTCATTGGTCGCTTCTTGTCTTCATTGCATCGTTACAGGCATCTTTCCATCGTCGGTATTACTGGCATGCTGGAATTTAACGATTATAGAAAAATAGCGAACAAATGCATTTTTATAAAAAAATAATTTATTTAAGATTTAACAATGAGGAGCATATTTTTATAAAGACCAGCTGAAACCAGACGCATGCTATGTTGCGTCCGCCGACTCCAGAATGCAAGCGTCAACTGTTTAAAACAATAGAAATATATTTAATTCTCTCTTTCTTCATTTAAAGAGAGAGAAGGGGAGTGAAAGAGAGAAATAGAGAAATAGAGAGAGAGAGAGAGAGAGAGAGAGAGAGGAGAGAGGGAACCATTCATATGTAACGTTTAAACATTGTTTTGTTTTTGTATCCATGATTTCTTTCGGGTTTGACCTTTCAAATTCTAAGGTCTTATATCGTTTTGCCTTGGTTCAATATCATAAGCAAACTGTCATGCTTGGTTTGAGTCATAGCAGAACATTTTCAAAATCATAGACACCTGCTTAACACACATGCACCTCGCAAGCACAGACCAAATTAGGCACAAGGTTTATTAATGTAATATCCCCCAGTTCCCTCAAAAGGAACTACGTCATTGCACCATATATATATATATATATATATATATATATATATGTGTGTGTGTGTGTGTGTGTGTGTGTGTGTGTGTGTTTGGAAGAGAGAATAACTGGAAGAGTCTATAGGAGATAACGTCAAATCGGAACTGTAAATCGGTTCTGAAAATAGGGGATTGATTTACTAATAATCAGGAAAAATAGTTGAAAAAAAGGCAAAAATGAGAAACATTGTAAGAGGGGTTCCAATTGTTCTGTGCACCTATATTTGAAAAAAAATTCTTTATTTAATTTATGTGTGATTAAGATTTGAACTTGATTTTTAAAAGAAAATACGATTTTTGGGTTCAAATTTATTTATTTTCGATCATTTTATTTATATTTTATATTGCAAGTTAGAATTGCTTTCAAACCAAAAAAACAAAAAATAAGGTTTTTTAATGTAAAAAATACATACTTGATCAATTAACATATTTTAAACAAAATATTGTTTTTTCACAACCGAACCTAGTTTAGGTCAAAATATACTTTTTAGACGAATACATTTCATCGACCTTTAAATAAGATAATATAAAAGAAGGATGTTTAAAATTTGACATGTTAGCGTGGGGGATCACTTTCATATCTTAATTTAACGTAATATGAGACCCCCCTCCTTCTTGACGACGTAGCGAGATGTGTATTCGTTAGCTTTTTTTTTAAAGTTTGGTGGCGGACGTATTCGAAGAAACGGGGAAGTGATGGGGGTAAGCCATGAGTTCCAAATATTTCAAAAATACGTAGAAGCACTTCGAACGTGTCTTTTCCTCGAATTTCTTCCTCCTTCTACATTTTATTCAGTTGCACTTCGTTCAATTTATTTTCCTGTCATTATTTTCTTTCAGCAGTTGTTACTTTCGTCTTTCACGTTTCTCCCCCCCCCCTGAATTTATTGCTTCGGTGTTTGGATATCTCCTTACAAATGTCACTCTTTCTACGTCTGAGTTTCCAGATTACTTTCTTTTTTCTTGCTTTCTTTTGATCTGTGTTTTATATTTCTTGCAGTTTTCTTCATTTCTCCATTACTTTAGAACATTACTCGCTAATTTCGTGTTCCGATTTTGCAACATTAAAAGAAAATTTTGTGTTCTTTTTTTGTCAGTAGGCGATGCCATGGGCGACTCTAATTAAATCCACAAGCAGTTGCATAAAATGGCAGCTCATTCGTTTGCAACTTGCGGCATCTGCTCGCTCCTCTCTTGATATACTTCAGTTGTCCCGCGGCGAAACGTGTTTACATTGAGATTCGTTATTTAAAACAAAATAAATAGACAAACAAGATCAAACGAATCAAACAGAAACAAATGTATTTAAATTTGAACGTTAAACTCCGACGCCATTCCTGGGATATTATTAGAAAAGGGTTATTTGAAACAAAACACCGCTTGTTTTCGATTCATTCTGTTCGGGAATTGTAAATCACATTCTGTTATTGCACGTTATTGTCTAGCATTACAAACGAATTGATCGATTTTACAACGGTCATCACAAAGATAATGATAGCAACACGCTGAAATAATTTGAAACATTCAGATATTTATCTAGCATGTTATAAGCGTTATAATCAAGCGAATTTTAGTTCGAAAATTGTATCAAGTTGACAAGAAAGTTCTTGCGGTTTTAAGTTTAAAAATCAGATGAGCATATCTCGCTTCAAATAAAAATTTATACATAGAAATAAGTACCATCAGAATCAGCATAATTTTATAATGCGAAATAAGTGTATTCATGTTAGTAAAGTTTAAAAAAAACTTGCGTTCTGGTGACGATAAAATCGCTGAAGACGTTGTGTATATAGCTTAGGTTCACGATACATTTCTCATGCAAAAAGTTTTTTAGTTGCTTGAAAAAGTAATAGTCAGTACATGAGAAGTCTGGAGTGTATGGCCGATGAAGCAGAGTTTCCTAGTCCAATTCGTTGAATTTCTTGAGGGTCGGTTTAGCTATGTATTTTCGTGTTGGACGATTGAGCTTTTTCTGATGACTTATGCTCGGTGCCGTTTCTGATTATTTCATTGCTGTAATAGTTTCGTCTGCATTCAAAAAACTATAACCAATCCTTAAACATTAAGCATTACCTTTTTTAGTGCAACTCTGGCTTCGGCAATTGTCGTTCAGTTTGTCAGCGTCTAACCACTGAGCTGGGCGTCGCCAATTGTCGTAATAAACCCATCTTTCATTGCAAGTGACAATTCGGCCGAGAAACCGTCATACTTGTTGCGTAGGAGATGGGTATGAGATTTAATGACGGCGCCTTTTAATTCGTGAGGCTCCCATTTATCATTTTCTTTCAGATCTCTCTCATGTAGTTAAAAATCGTCGTATAAATAAAGAATAAAATTGTCGATCAACTGTGCGTGGAAGGACTTCGACCAACTCTCAAAATTGATCGTTAAAAATCGTCGTATAAATAAAGAATGAAATTATCGATCAACTGTGCGTGGAAGGACTTCGACCAACTCTCAAAATTGATCGTTAAAAATCGTCGTATAAATAAAGAATGAAATTATCGATCAACTGTGCGTGGAAGGACTTCGACCAACTCTCAAAATTGATCGTTAAAAATCGTCGTATAAATAAAGAATGAAATTATCGATCAACTGTGCGTGGAAGGACTTCGACCAACTCTCAAAATTGATCGTTAAAAATCGTCGTAAAAATAAAGAATAAAATTATCGATCAACTGTGCGTGGAAGGACTTCGACCAACTCTCAAAATTGATCGTTAAAAATCGTCGTAAAAATAAAGAATAAAATTATCGATCAACTGTGCGTGGAAGGACTTCGACCAACTCTCAAAATTGATCGTTAAAAATCGTCGTATAAATAAAGAATAAAATTATCGATCAACTGTGCGTTCAGTAACAATTCCTCTGCCAAACGCTTCGTTGATATTGCGATCTGTTTCAACAGCTTTTCAGCCTAGCTTGAATTGAAATAAAGATAATTGTGCGAATTTGATTATTTTCAATCTTGCATTTAATGTTCTGAAAGGAAGACATACTTGTTTTTTTTTACAACAGATGCAATTCAAACGATTGGATAGAGCAAATCCGCCTTTTAAAAATTATATATGAAAGTAAAACTTGTTATAACAAAACATTCGAAAGAATATATCATTTAAAATTAAAGTTCCAAATTTCGCAAGGACTTTCTTGTCAAACTAATATATATATATATATATATATATATATTTACTTACTTTACTCACATAAAATTAATATACGAAAGTGTAGATTTATGCGTTAATGTTAAGTATTTACTTCAAAAATTCTCAATACGTAGGTAGAGCTAGTTAGTAAGTTATAAAATATATATGGCGATTAAGCTTAATCGACGTATATTTTATAACTTACTATATATATATATATATATATATATATAATCGAGATAAGACACTGATTAGAAATCAGATGAAAGATCCCGATAGTTATTACTTGAAGTAATACTTTCAGGGCGATCCTAGCCAAAAAGAAGAAGCTCAATATTTAAGCGTAGAGCAATATATAAGTTTAGTGTTTATATTGAACGTCTGAAAAAGCAACATATAGTCACATATATTCGAATTAAGAATTTATTGATTGACAAAAGTATTTAATAAGGGCACCTCCCTAACAACTCTGATTAAAGATCTCCAACGTAGGAATATTCCGTACTCGCTAAAATGGGATATATTGAAAAAATCCAATTCATACACCCCTAAATCTAAATTCTGCAATCTTTGCTCCTTAGAAGCAGTTGCAATAATAATATATTTATATAAAAAAATAACCTAAAGCCACAATAAACACCAAAAATGAGCTTATTTCGTTATGCAAGCACAGGAAAAAATTCAAGTATAGCCAGCTCACCATACCTGAACTAGTTTTGGCAATTTACCCCTATATGTATACACATGGATTTACACATGTATGAGTGTATATGTATGCATGCATGAGTGGGTGTATGTTGTATGCTTTGTATCTGTGTTAATATATACGTGTTTGTTAATATATACAAGCATGTGTGTGTTTAAGCATGTATATGTTTGTACATGTCTGTGTATATGGCTGTACACATGTATGTGTATGTATATGTATATGTGTGTGTGGATATATATATATATATATATATATATATATATATATATGTATATATATATATGTATGAATTTTTTCCATTAATTTAATTTCCTTATGTAACTGGGTGTATATATATATATATATATATATATATATATATATATATGTGTGTGTGTGTGTGTGTGTGTGTGTGTGTGTGTGTGTGTGTGTGTGTGTGTGTGTGTGTGTGAGCATGTGGGCATGCGTTTTGTGTTGCCTGTGTATATATATAATTATATCGAAGAGTGTGTATATGGGTGTATGCATGTGTCCGTGTAATGTATATACGTATTTATATGTATGTATATATATATATATATATATGTGTGTGTGTGTGTGTGTGTGTGTTTGTGTGTTTGTATATGTGTGTGTGTATGTGAACATGGACATTAAACGGAGTTACCCACCTTAGCCGTAATTTAGTACGCTCTAGTTGTCTGCATCTCCCCGGACCATCTGTATGCGCAGGTAAATGGAGATTACTCCCCCTCTATAATAGAATTATTAGATAATCCCGATCATTCGTTGATGCATGTATATGTTTAACTGTGAGGTGCACGTTCGTTGTATTCGTTGTAGATATATCAGTGTGCGCGTCTTTATCTCTGTATGGACATAACACTTATGTAGATATGTTTATTTGTTGTATGTATACGATGGTATGCGTGTGCGGGTGTTACTTGCATGTTTGCACACGATTATTGGGATGCTCGGCCGTGTATATGGACGCAGCTGTACACCCAATACACGCGCATGCAGGCGTGCCTGGATGTATATGTAGTTCCCTGTATAGTCGGTTATGTTCATATATCTGTGCATGCGTTTATGTTTTATGGTGTGTATATATGTAATTGTGTACACATGTGCATGAATATAATGATGCGTGTGTATATAAGTGTGTATGTACGTATGCATGGTATGGATCATTGTGTGTCCGTATGTGTATGCTATATATATATATATATATATATATATGCGCATGTATATATGTGTATATCTATATGTACGTATGTATGTGTGTCTGTGAGTGTATATGTGCTTATATCTGCGCTTATGTTGAGGTTGAAAGATTTATCTATATATATATATATATATATATATATATACATATATATGCGAAAATGTATGTGTGTGTATGTATGTATGTATTTATGTTTGTGTGCCTTCTAAAAACTTTCGACACACAACAAAAATTCAGAAACTTGGTCTCATATGAAAGCCCCCTACCTTCCGGACGACAAATATCGAAAAATCGGCCCAAATTGACCATCAGAAGTGCGTCAACTGATCGATTTTCTTCAGGGGGGGCAAAAAAGTGGCATTTTAATGTTAAACATTACATACTTTTAAATCGATCTACAACTGCCCCCAAAAATACAGCCGCCAACTCTTATACATAAAGTATACACGCGGCCGTTTATTTTGGGTCAACTTGTATTTAAAACCCGCTGAGTCATGTCACGTGATCTTGACGTCAGCAACCTCTAATGACCGTCGGAATTTACAATTTAAAAATTTTGTAATCGGTAAAAAAAAAATTAATTAAAGCTAAACTATGAACTTCTACGCCATGGCAACGTTACCAAAGTTATTACCACATTCAAAATAGGTAGATACGATAGTTAAACGAAAAAAAAGTTTTAAAAAAGTGAAGTAAAAAAAAATACGCTTACAAAAAATATTAACGATCGAAGTTTTTTTTTAAATAAAAACAGCCAGACGCCATTTTCCAGTCTGTAGAGTAAGGCAGACGAAGTGAGAGAGAGAGAGAGAGAGAGAGAGAGAGAGTTAGAATGAGAGAGAGAGTGTGAGAGTGAGAGAGAGCGAGAGAGATGTCTAGACAGATTCGACAGGGGGGAGGGTCAACAACGCATGCGTCAGATGACGTCATGACGTCGTGACCTAATTTACTGTAAATAGTTGATAAACCGAACAGACATTATATACGCCGCTTTAGCGCAGGTAGTTAAGGGCTTGGTTCATTATCTAAACGCTTTGGGTTCGAATCGTGGTGTGAGATGTTTTTTTTTATTTTTTAAATTTAAATATTGAACCCTGTATTATTTAAGCCATTTTTCACGTAACGTTCGTTCGTTTGCATTACGTTATTTTTTTGTGTGTTACCCCCCCCCCGCTTAATTAAAACGTTGTGTTCTTTTCTTACTTCGCTTATAACAATGCTTACATCGTCATCGTCATCGTCGTCGTCGTAACGTTCGGCGACTTTCAAACATCTTTCACTTCTGGCTGGCCGATTTTATTTTCAAACTTCGCCTCAGGGTTTCGGCTTCGATCCTACCCCCCGACTTCTTTTTTATTTAACACCACACACCCCTACAAACCCCCAGGCAACGCCGGGTACCCCTCGCTAATCTATATATATATATATAAAAGCGAAAATGTATGTATGCTTGTTTGTGTGTATGTGTGTATGTTTGTGTGTCTGCTAAAAACTTTCGACACACGCGACGAAAATTCACAAACTCGGTATCATATAGAAGCCACATCCTTCGCTTGAAAAATATCGAAAACTTGGTTAAAAACGTTAACTTTTTCACCCCGAAATCGACAATTTTCCACAGGGGGAGGTCAACAAAAACGGGTTTCTCGTAGCGATGCCCGATTCTACGCACGCGTCAGATGACGTCATGACCTGGTTTACTTTAAATAGTTGAAAAACCAAGCACATTGCTTCTCCGTCGCTTTAGCTCGGTTGGTTAGCCTGTTTGTTCATTATCTGAACATTTTGGGTTCGAATCGTTGTGTGAGATTTTTTTTTTCGATTTTTAAAATTTGAATATTGAACCCTGTTTTATTTAAGCCATTTTTCACGTAACGTTCGTTTTCCTTTTTTGTTGTTTGTTTTTTTACTTCGCTTATTCTTAGCGACACCTGGGTATCCACCGATTTTTAAAATTTAATATCGAAACAAGCTTATTTAAGCCATTTTTCACGTGTTCGTTTGCCTTGCGTTAGATTTTTTTGTTTTTTTATGTTTTGATTATCCCCCCGCTTAATTAAAACGTTGTTTTCTTTTCTTATTTCGCTTATAACAACGCTTACATCGTCGTCGTAACGCTCGACGACTTCCAAACATCTTTCACTAACTCATTCTGACTGGCCGATTTTATTTTCAAACTTCGCCTCAGGGCTTCGGGTCCCATCGTACCCCCACCCCCGGTTTCGTTTTTATTTAACACCACACACACCTACAAACACCCGGGAATGCCGGGTACCTATGCTAGTTATTATATAAATAGTTAAATTCAACCACGCTTGGACAACCTCACGCCCAGCCCCTAAGTTGCATCAAGTTCCCCATTATGAAAATAGCTAATTAACCACAGTATATAAAGCATTCACTCAAACATCGATTCGAACCCAACGAACAGCAAAGCCAACTCATCCATAGATCGACTCCAAACAGATATATATATATATATATATATATATATATATATATATATACATTTCAAATAAATTTAATTAAACCAGATCATACTACGCCAACAAGCGTAATGAACAAACTACATCTCAGGTAATCAAGTCACTTTTAAATATACCCTCAAAATTAAAAGCACCAACCTTGAACTCACTTAAATAAGTAATCCCCCAAACATTCAAAAACTTCAGACCATGACTCTTCCCCTTCCCTACCTCACCCACTCACACATCAGCTCAGCAAAAACAGCACGCCCACCCCATCTCATACACAATCCCATTTCAAATCACAATAATATCCATTTCCCATTTGAACTTAAGATTAAGAGGGCAGCACTTTTACCGAACACTAAAATACAACTCTTCCCCCGAGGAAATTCCATTAAGCATCTGCCTGCTCGCCCAATATTAACCCTACCCTTCTCTCTTTACCCTCTCTACTTCACTACAACCTCCTCTTTCCCTCATCTTAAAGGCTTTCCTCACTCACTATCACAAGAAAGTTGACCAAACTTTACCTGGATTCTCACCAGAAGCTAGTCGTCCAAAGCATCGTTATGAATATTATCTCGGATTATTCTGCTAACCATGCCATTGATTTCGAGGTCCATTGCATACATAATTCAATGCTCAAATTCTTTTACCCACGGGGATATATGCAATGGAATGGTATATCCATCCAACATCTGGTACACTGTGTCAACACCTAAACATCTTTTGGATTACATATACCAAAACACACTCAACGCACCAACGAATACGGCTGCTCCATATACCTTCCGGAAAATCAATAAGAGCAACCACGCTTTTTTGTAATATAGGACTACTGCCTTCTCACCTGGACCAATATTCTGCCTACCTGGATTTATATCCCCGGAGGACATTATACTCATTCCGATAATGGACTGCCCAGGTTGTATCAAATTCCTTTTTCCTATAATTATTTCCATATAATTATCATTCACTACTAAAAAAAACTATTTTCAATGTTTGTGCTGAATAGCAAAATAAGTGTCTATTCACAGCTGAACATTTTGATAACGGCATTTCATTTCCTCTGATGATATGAGACTTTATTCAAAATCCATGGATTAAGGAAATCAACATAACCCCTTCTATATATTCCTTTTGTCAAACAATATATTCTTAATATATGTGTCTATATGTTGTTTTTTTTTTCAGAATTTAAATATAACCACTAAATATATATATTTATATATATATATATATATATATATATATAAATATATATATATATATATATGGGAAACAATAAGAATGAAAAATGACGTCACAAAACTATATATTGGTAAATATAGAATGGATCCTTTATTCAATAAGGGTATACAGCCATTTAGTTGGGGGATAGAGGGGACTGGTTATGCCAAAGCATTTCGAAACCTAATGCTTATCATCAGAAGAGTTAAAGATAAAGAAGGGGCGTATAATATAAAGTGTAACTGACAGGATATGTTAAGTAAGGAATACCCTCTCCTTTCATCTTAAAATATCCCAACCCCCTCCCGAAAATCCTATATCTCTAAATTAATAGCAGCTATTAATAAATTAATAATTAATGTAAGATGGAAAGCATGACCTCAAAATGAGTTTAAAAGAAGCCCATTTGGTCACCCCCCAAGTAACCCTCCCCGCCCCACAATAACTTAGTAAATTCCCTTTTGCAACTAAATAGAGGGAGCAGGAGAAAATGGCAGTCAAATATTACGGATTAAAATCAACCCATTTCCCTAAAGCTAATGAGCACTTAGAAGAATTTGAAAACGGCCTAATATAATTTAAGAAACGCAACAAGCGTCCAAACCCAATATTCAATAAAATTAACGGCTTCGCACGTAAGATTAAAAATAAGACATAACTCTTTGTACCCGCGAATAATACTAAAAACTATTACAAATTGAACTACTAAGCATATAAAAGCTTGATATACAAAGAACTAAAAAAAATAATAGAAAAAGTACCGCAAAACTCAGTACAAACTAAAAATCTTCTTACTAGCATGAGCGTAAATAACCATATAGAAATACGCACCCCAGCTACTCCAAGATTCTCATCAAAAGACCATAAGCTAAACTTCATAAGCAACCCATCTATCAGGCTTATTTGCCCTTCAAAATCAGATCTGGGGAAAAGAGTAAAAACATACTAGACAGAATAATACCAAATATAAAAAAGAAAATAAGTTTCCCCCTCTTGTAATCATCGGACAATATTATAAATTTGTTCTTAAACCTAAAAGACAAATCAAGGTTAAACTTCATGACATTGAACACCATTACCAATCAATTTCTCCTATCCTATTAAACAAAGCAATCATCCTAACTAAAAATAACTCAGATCTCTCCGAATTAGAAATTACACTTAGATTACTAGCAAGAAAGACCCTAATACAATTTAATAATAATTTGATTATATATTCTGGACCAGAATAAACACACCAGATCACTTCGATATAGTGATGGGTATCAGACTATGTCCAGGTGCCAGATTTGGTCGAAATCTTCCTATTAAATGAACTTCAAGTACACATTCCACGATAGCGATTTGCAGGGAGGCCTGTACAGGGAAAACATCCTATTAGTAACTGGATATACGGTAGTACCATAATTAAACTAAAAAAATCCTTTAGCGGCTATGGCCTTAGTATAAGGATAGAAAAATATAAGAATACATCAAATTTTTACATACATACTAATTCCAGTGCATAGTTAATCAGCGACAACACCCCATTAACTAATCTACAAATCAGATAAAACCAAACGTATTACATTCCAATACCATTCAAAATCTAGCTGAAAACAATGAATATATTAAACAAAATGCAATTTACTTTGGGTTCACATTGGGACTTATTAAACACAGACTCCCCACACATAAGCACTCATTTAAAAATCTACCTCGAAAAACCAGACATACTTATCACCACATATTTGGCAACGTAATGAAGGAGATATTCCCTTCAATTTAAAATGGAAAATACTTGGATCTTATAAGGCGTACATTCCGTGTGACAGATTCTGCGCACTTTGTAGATACGAAGCCCTTAATATGTTACAATTTATGACAGTAAATCCATTCTCTTAAACTTAAAAGATGAAATTCTGACGGGGTGCATTCATAAACGTCGGTTTAAATTCGACAGGTTTAAATCCCCATAAATCATCTAACCTTCTTATTACTAAACTATTTTAAACATTTATTACGTATAACTTAATAAATATCATTATTACTATTATTTATTATTATTATTATTATCATTATTATTATTATTTTAAATATTATTTAAAATAGTGTTTCATTACCATTGGTGTCTATTTCTATTTTATTTTATTTCCTATTTTTATCTTTATTTTAAATTTATATGTTATTTTTTAAAATTATTATTGCTGATTATTTAATAATAATTCAATAAATAATTAGTAATCATTTCCCTTTGACTTATGAAGGCTGTTTATGTAAATATCAGTTTTAGAAAATGACATTTACTTCCCCTTCTAACTTCATTATAAATTGAAATTTAAATATAGCGTTTACAGCGATAATAAACTGGCAATTATTAATTTGTCAGCGTTTAATTTAAAATAATATAAATATTTATTTCGACCGTTAATAGACAACTTTTAACAACATGCCAAGAAAAAGATGGACTAAAATAAGAGCTAACTTTAAAAACCGGCGGAAAAAAGGAATATCTGCATCAATAAATATTTTTTTATTAATTATAATATTTTCTTTTAACCTTACATTTTCCCCTATTTTATTTTTATTTTATTTATCATGAGAAAAATTATTAGCCTTTTTTCTTTCTTTATTATTCTTTTAATTTTTCCAGGAATATCTGCTTCAATAAAAAAAATGCTAGTTTATTTTGGTGTCTTTAACATTATTGCATGCATTATTTTGCTGATGAGGAGACTTTGTTTAAATAAAAAAAAATGTTTACAAAATTATTGTTTGATACGTAGTGTCTATCTCAATGAAACATCGTTTCCGAAACGATCGTACCAACTTTGATTTGTTTTTTCCTTTTGAAACTGATTTTCAATTCAAAAATTATGAATCATTTTACTCAATATATATATATATATATATATATATATATATATATATATATATATATATATATATATATATATATACCGTGATTAAAGAAGCATATAAGCATTCTGAGATACTGGAGATACTTCGATATAATAAAAACATACCAATATATTTCTTTGTATTTCCCATGGTTTTACTGAACCCAATCCTGTTTTTCTGTTTTGACTAGAATATACCCCATTTGTACTAACTCTACCCGACTATCCAGTTTCCATATAGTATTGTAGTACTTGTTAGTAACCCTTTTTACTTCTTGCCTACACATTCTACTTCTATTTCTCTTTCCACATTTTTTATTTTAAATTTTGTCCACATTTTTTATTAGCAATTATTTTTATTCACAAACTTATTTTTTCTTTTTACCTTTTTGATTTTTATAGTCTATTCTTTCTTTGATATCTATAATACAACATATGGGGGAGTCATTCATATGTAATATATTGATGTTGGCATTTTGTAGATGTTCAGTGTAAATGGAGATGATATGATATAATTGTAGCTTTTTTGTTTAAACTGCAAAATTATTTATCTAAGCTAGCACGAACGCCCTGCAAAGCCCGGTCGTAAAGTACGCTTAAATATAATATTTTAATTATTGGAGATTTCGTATGTATTGTTATGGGGTTAATGTTCTATCGATTTTTATATATACTAATGTTGCGATTACAAAAAGAAATAAATATATCCATATGACTTGGGTGCATTAGCTTGAATCGAGACCGAAATAAAAACTTATGATATATATATATATATATATATATATATATATATATATATATATTATATATATATATATATATTTCATGATTTTCCTGGGGGGTACAAAACTTTATTAAGGCAATCATGAAGGGAAGACGTATTCCTTCAGAATTCACTTTATATTAAAATTATATATTTACTGTCTGAATGATTTATTTCATTTCGCTGACTACATGCAAAAATCAACGAGTACAAATAAATTTATGTGTTCGTATGATATCAGCAATGTATTTGCTTGCGTCCCAGTTTTAGAAACGATAGATATTTGTGCTGACTTTTTATATCGCAGCCAAAGTCCAACACCTTCCGTTCCTGAACACGTATTTGTTGAACTAATCATATTTGCCGTTACATCCGTTGAATCTAACTTTAATGATTTAATGTACATGCAATTGATGGTGTGTCGATGGGCTCCGTGTTGGGACCCACATTGGCCAACATCTGTGTAGGATTCCATAAGGAAAAATTAATGTCCGGACCCATAAAACCATTGGTCTATTTTAGATATGTAGATGATACGTTTTTCCTATTTGATAGTAATTCGGAGGCAAACGTTACTAAACAGTATGCATCCGGCGTAAAAGTATACGTATGAAAGTGAAGATAATTCCGCCCTGGCGTTTCTCGATGTTTTGGTAACGAAAACTCCATCTAGTTACCTTACATCGATTTATCGCAAAAAAACATTCACTGGACTGTATACACGCTGGGATTCATTCTGCCCTAATAAGACCAAATATAATTCAATTTGGACATTAATACATCGTGCCCTAGTGATCTGCTCTCCAGAAAAATTGGATGAGGAATTAAATACAATTACAGATGCTTTGTCCAATAATGGGTATCCTTTAGATGTACTTGAAACCACCATTAAAAGGAAAAAAAACAGATTTTTTACGAACAAAACCCAATATGGTAGATAAATGTCCGGTTTATATTCGATTGCCGTGGTTGGGAAAAGTAAGTGAAAAATTCACAAAACAAATTAGTTCTACTGTTGGAGGATGTTATTTTGCTTCAAATGTTCGTGTTGTGTATAATATAAAACCATTAATGGCTTCCAATAAAAAAGATTTCTACCCCCTCATCATATTAGTAATGCCATTTATTCATATAAATGAGGTTGCGGTGCCGACTACGTAGGTCGAACGTCTTTAAAATTGGTAAGTCGCATACAACATGTACCGAGCAAAATCAGGAATGGAACATCCCTACCTACCGACGCTGTAAACAACACATATGGATCCGCTATAACTGAACACTTTATTAAATACCGGGATTGTACAACGAACTTCAGCATCGACTCTTTCTCCGTATTGAGTCGAGCTCACTCCGTATATCATCTAAAAATCTTGGAGACTGTTCAGGTTCGCCTTAGGAAGCCTTTCCTTTGTTAGCAAAAGGATTGCTTGTTGGTTTTGAACGTGATCAGCCTCTAAAATTCATCCCCATACGGTTGTTCGAGCTCCCGTCTCTTTTTTTTTTTTTTAGATATTATCATTAAGGAAAACAAATTACTAAAAAATAAATCCCCCGATTCCAATTTTGGGCGAAACATGTCAATTGACACGTTTTGACTTTTTTTTTCTATTTCCCTACTTTTATTTTTTAGTCGTTATCCATTTTACTTTTCTCCTGGATCTTCTTTTTTAATATAAAATGAATTCCGAAGGAATACGTCTTCCCTTCTTGATTGCCTTTATATATATATATATATATATATATATATATATATATATATATATATATATATATATATATATATAACTTGAGTCCTTCAGCCATAATCGAAACCGAAACCAAAACCTATAAATGATCTTGATAACATTATTTATGAAAATAAATGGAAGTGCATAACAATTAAACGGACCGGATGTAAGCTAGACACTGAAAATAACACACACGCTATCGTATTAATATTGATTAAAAATTATTTAGTTAAGTAAATCAAATAACATATAGTAAATATTCCTTAATCGTATAATATATCCTCTATCACCTAACCGTACTTACGCTCCACTCAAGCATATTTATTTAGCATAAGTATCAAATAATCCGTAGACAAACTTCTTATATATTAAACCTATACAAAGTCCCTCTTATATCTACACGTGACATACTTATTTTGTTACCTAGTAAGTCACTTTATCGTCTCGTGAGAAGCATTGGGCTTCGAAATACCATGTATAAAGAACTTCTTATAACCCTTACACACTATATTGTATGTGATTGTTTCAAATCGATTAGTAAATCTATCTACACCAGTATATAAGTTTCTATTATCAATATACATATCGCTTGTTTTCTCATATTTCTTTGTTTTATTTTAATTCAGTTTTCAGAAATCAAGGGGCCCACAACCTAGGGCTAACACTTGAAAACTATATGAGATACATAGATATTCGAATGTCCAATTTAAGTTCTTTATACCTCAGAAACTGAGTTAGTAAAGAAATATATATATAGAGAGAGATATATAGCAGGCACAAATTATTTTTCTTGTGTTCTTCCTTCATTTATATATATATATATACATATATATATACATATATATATATATATATATATATATAAATGAATATATATATATATATATAAATGAAGGGAGAACACAAGAAAAATAATTTGTGCCTGCTATATATCTATCGATATGTCTATTTCTCTCTCGTTATATATATATATATATATATATATATATATATATATATATATATATATATATATATATATATATGCATATACATATGTAAATACATGTATATATATATATATATTATTTGCAACTAATTATTCCAATTTTTTGTCTACAAAAACGGGGGCATTTTCGAACGAGAGACGTAGCTGATTTAATTCAATTTACGCAAATATTGTTACTAAATTACTGTTCATATTTGTAATCAAGCATAATTATTCAATTTTGATCAAATTTTTATTAACATTTTTTTTCTGTTTCTTATTTTATAGTTTCGATCGATAATGTAAATATATTGGCGCGTTTTCGTGAGTGAACTTTATTAGAAAAAACCGACGGACAAAAATTGATTACATCTTTCTAAAATGATTATTTTTTATTATTACTATTAGTACTATTATTACTACTAGTAATAATATTACGAATAGTAATAATAAAAATAAGTAGTATTAGTAGTAGTCATAATGCTAGTCGTAAAAGTCGGAGCAGTAGTAATTATATTATCCATAGAGCGTTTTATGTTAACGTTTGTATCATTAATGCTCAACCTGTAAGTAGTCTTCGTATTATTATTCTGCGTACTGCTGTGTTCATCTTGAGTGTGATTTTCACAACGTTTCGATTCATGAAACCTCCGAGCGTCTTTAGATCTATCTTGTCGAACTCAGAAATTTGGGCGGAATTTTGAGCGGAACCCTTTATTTACTTCACGTGGTAACGGGTATTTGTTGCGTCAGCGATGCCTGGATAGAGGTCCTAAGTATCACCACTAGCATAAAAGGGCAATTACCTCTAGCTTTATGACTGCTAATTATACCATTATTACTACTAGTAATAATAATGATACTAATAAAACCAATCATTATAGGAAGTTGTAATATTTTTTCGGTCGCCCACACTGAGAATTGAACCTTCAAGAGAATATCACTTTTACAATTTATTTTCCAAGTACACTAACCACTACGCCACGGGTCCTTGCACACAAATTTTAGGAGCCTTCAGCCTATTCTTATTTCTAGTTGTAAATATCAGTATTTATTACTAATTATTGCTATAGATTAATGTATATCTATACTTATTACTTGTATATATTAATGTGGTTTACTTATTACTTGTATATATTATCTATTGTTTATAATTACTGTTTCACATATCGTATTAAATTCTATACTAGGTCAACTTAGTAGTTGGTTATTTTCCAGCGTAAGTGCTGCTTCTTTCAGTCGTCTTACTCTCCACCGTTCTTTTCTGTCTATGATTTTTACTTCGTCCCATAATGTAAGATGGTTTCCCTTTTCCGTCCAGATATGCTTAGCTATACCTGAATTTTCAGTCTCTCCACGTACTATGGCGTTTCGATATTGTTCTAACTGTATTTTCAATGGACGACACGTTTCACCTTTGTAGAGTTGGAGTTGATGTCATGCTCTCTGGATAGTTGTTTCGGTGGAGGGTTTCTCTTAAACTCTCCGCCTTCTTTTTATATGCACTGATGTTACTACATATTGCTTTTGCTCGGTGTTGTAGGCAACGGACGATTCCTTTCTGTACATTATATGAATGGTAGGAGTTGAAGTTTAGATACTTTCTGGTGAAAGTTGGCTTTTGGTATACATATGACATAAACCCCTGAACTGTGCAAGTTATCAGCACATCTAGGATCGATAATTTATTGGTGTTCTGTTTTCATCGTAAACTGTATAGATAGACGGATCGAATCTACATGGTCTAGTAACGTTTGAACATCTTCCTGATGGGGCCAGATTATGAATGTGTCATTTACATATCGCAACCACATTGTTGTCTTTAGTGGTGTTGATCCTAATGCCATTTCCTCAAAGTATTCCATGTATGCATTGACCAGTACTGGGGACAATGGTGATCCCATCGCCAGACGTCCTTCCTTTCGATATATATATATATATATATATATATATATATATATATATATATATATATATATATATATATATATATGAATAAAAATTAATACGAACAAATGTTTATGTCTTTTCTGTATTTATTTCCTGTGCGTTGACGTGTAGGAATACAAAATGCCTTTTGAAAAAGACAAGACTTTTTCCTTCAAAAGCACATCATTTTTTACCTATTATTCGATCTTCCACAGTGTGAATGATAGAACACATGAGTGTGCGGGCAGAGTTAACAACAGGAGGGGCACGGGTATAGCACTCAAGGTAAAGATCGATTTCAATATGACCCTTCTTAAAATTTTTGACTTGGAATGGTCAGCAACTTGTGTGGCCTCTGTTCAAAACTAAGTATTTCATAAAACTTTGAATTGAACACCCACGCATGCCACGAACATACTCGCATATGTGAACATACATGTATATACACTCGCACGCTACCACATAGGCTTCTTAACATACCCATATATACACAGGATACGCGCACACACGTTTATAGACGTGTGTACATATACAGCTGGAGATTTCTGAGCAGATGTAAGTGATAAGCTAAGTGGGTCCTAAGTAGAATCTTTTTTCCAAGAGCTTAGACTTATAGATTTATTGTGGTTCTAAGTTATGGATCGGGTCAACGGCACGCTGTTGTTTGGATTGTCTACACGTACGCACCCATCTACGCACATTCACACACACACACACACACACACGCGCGCGTTTATTTGTTTTTTAAACGCTACTGTAGATTTCGTTAATTGATATATACAAACATATAATGTTTGAAAAATAAATAAAATGAAATAAAATGACTAAATAAACAGAGAATATTCTTTTGATCATCATTTATTATTTTTTTCCTATTTTTGTTCAAACATATTAAAATATTCGGATTGTTCTTTTTCTTTCTTCTCCTACACGCATTCACACTCCTATATGCACATATATAACCATACGTACATACATACATACATACATACATACATACAGTAAGTGCTAGTTATAGGGTGAAAACATGGTTCTAAATTAGAAGCCATCATAAAAATTGGAAGCTCAATATGCCGGTTAGAAAAATCAGAGGTTAATAACGTTTAATGTTGGAAATGAAACTGAAAGATGCATTGCAATGCTTAAACGAGGAGTTGAATAATAGTAAAAACAACAACAACAATAATAATAATATATATATATGTATATATATATATACATATATATATTAGTGATAATAACAATTATAATAGCGATAATAATAATAACGATGATAACAACAACAGCAATAATAATAATAATAATAATAATAATAGCGATAATAATAATAAGAATATAGATAATAATAATGATAATAATCATAGTAATAATAGTCGTAATGATAATAACAATAGTACTACTACTACTACTACTACTACTACTAATAATAATAATAATAATAATAAACTCAATCCTGTATATCCTCATATAGGGGTACTATAGTATATAGGGTTTGTGAGGGGGAATGGGGGAGCGCACCCGTGCCTACACCTGTGCAATATGTGGAAGCTAAAAAAATAAAATGAAATGAAGTAAAAGGCCTTACGGAAACAAAAACTAACTTCTAGTGTGGAATGCTAAATCGTTCTTTCACCGTGCATACTCACTCTGCACTGTGACCTGTGAGGAAATGTCTTTGGTAGGTTTCTGTTTTTTATGAAAAGAGTACTCATTTAGTGGTCCCCAATCTTTATTGAGACCGGAGATGTGTGCATTATGTTTTAGGGCGAGTTGCTTTTCATGTTGTTTTCTTTTTCTCTGTGCCTGAAAGTTGGAGGCTGTAAGTATGCATTGCATGTTGTCTATGCTTTGGTCTGGGAGGGTGTATTGCATTGTTATTGTGTGCTGTGTGGATGTGATTGTCTGTGATGTGTACTAAAAAGTCTAAAAATGCGATGTGTGTGGTGAAGTGTTCTGTCGTGAATTTTATGCCGTTGTGATAGTTGTTTACGCATTGATAGAAGTCCATGTCTGCAAATGAGAAAGATGTACTCTATGTACCTATAATGGTGGAGTGGTTTAGGTGGTAAGTCTGAATGTATTTTTGCACTTAAAAAATCATTGAAAATTTTATATCTATATCATTAATTGCTAGATAAAATATAATGTTTTTAAATTGCAACAAGATATACATTACATAAAATAAATGCAAGGTATTTTTGATTCAATTTAAATTAATTTTTTATACCTTACTTTGTATAATTTATAAAATTGCACTTTGAAGATAAATAAATTTTAAATTGAATCTTGTACCTTTATTTTTAAAACCTATAGTAAAAACATTTTGTTTAACAATGTTTATGCCTTGGATGAAATGCTTTTCTAACTTGTATTTTATCTTTTTAAGATTATATTTTAAAACTCTACTTTTTCCATTTCATTTTGTATTTCTCCTCACACCACAACTCATTTTTGCAACCCCTCTCTTTGTATTATTACAGGTCTGAATATTTTTTTCTGTTTTAGTTTGTATTTCTCCTTACACCACAACTCATTTTTGCAACCCTCTCTTTGTATTATTACAGGTCTGAATATTCTCTCTGCTTCAGTTTTTTTTCTCCTCACACCACAACTCATTCTTTGCAACCCCCTCTTTGTAATACAGGTCTGAATAATGAGAAAATCTGATTTTTTAAATAAAATTTTAAAATAACATTTTGGATTAAATTTTTTAAAAACTTCTTTCAGAATAGAAAATCTTTAAAATTTAATAAGGAACATACTTCATATAGGTTTCATTAACACATATTCAGTACATAACGAGAAGAATTGAGATGAAAATTTCAAAAGGATTGTATAACTGGTTACGGTCAATAGTAGTCCTCACCAGCGAAAGTCTTTGTTATTGTTATTCTATTATTATTATTATTATTATTATTATTATTATTATTATTATTATTATTATTATTATTATTATTATTATTATTTTGTGTCCTGCTCTTTCGCGCGAGGACTAATAAGATTTCTGTTTTTTAACATCGATTGTACAAGCAACTGATCCTAACGAGATTACAAAACAGCCTACACACATATTTAGTGAACATTTGATTCGGAGGTTTCTTATATGTCGATATAACAAAACATAGACCCCAGCAACCAAGTGTAAGTAGTAAGCCCGAAAACATAAGATAAGGAATTTTTCGACACCGTTGACTGATTGTAGAGCTATACAGCAACAATCACATAATTCTTACAACAACTAGATAGTCGATGCTGAATCTGTAGTTTCTTTCGCATAGAATTCAAGAAATCTGGACCCCCAAAAGAATGAGCTGCGAATGGGACAAATCATGGAAATTGGATTGTTGCTCGCACGTTGCATCCATTGTGTGGGGGACTACGTTGATAAGCAAGATGTCAATATAACCGAAATTTATTAAAATAATTTATGGATTACAATAAAAAAAGAAAATACTGGAATTACCAAAGATACATATAAAACTAAGCCTATAAAAGGCATCACAGCAACCTCCGAGAAAGGCTAGGTAATAATGCTTGCTATTTATAAATCCAGTATAAATAGGAGACGCATCTAAAAACCTAATAAATAAATGAAAAATACTGCATGCAGTTTATTTTATTCGAACATCGCATGTAAAATATAGCGCGGTTCGTATTCTGCATGAGTACACGAACATGCTGAGATATAATATCTGCGATTGTTGGAAAAGGGTAAATAGTGAGTAAAAAAAAAACAGACGTAGAAATTGAAGGAAAATTGCAGAGAAAGAGAGATAGAAAGATGAGTAAGATAGAGAAAGAACAGAGAGCATGGACGAAGTAGGAAAATATATATGAAAGTGATGTCGTCATAAACGAATAGACGATCTAGTACCCGTTCGTTTAAGGCAACCCAACAAATCGACTAGCTGTGTAAAAGAATTTTTTAAATATTAATTTTAGTAGGAAATTTGTACAGCACTCCTATGCCCTTCGAAGCTGAAGGGGGTTAACCGTTTTCCTCAAATTGAGGAATTCTAAACACAATATTAAATACCAAAGCGGTATCCAGAAGTCTACATATTACCGTCAGGGGAGATAACTTTGTTCAGTTTCTGCATTATTTAAGCAAGTGCTAGCGATTTCTTTCCATATACACCGCCTAATTTTCCAATATGGTGAAACATTTGTTAGTGAACAATCCCAACGTTGCTTGACTTCGTTTATCTAATCAGTGTGTCATCGTTATTATGCTCTATTACATATTATCTCATATAATCTTTAAAACCTGAGATTGTATATTTTCATCATATTATCACTAATGATTAATTATAAGTATTTTGCGTTTGATTCTGGTGAGTATCGATTTAACGAATAAATGTAGTACAAATTTAAAAAAACAGATTTAGTTAAGACAGTGTATAATTACAATGGAAAAATGCGAGCATGAAATGTTATCTGGTTAACCTAAAATATGGAGAAAAATGAATAGTTGTTAAAACTGGAAAAGAAAAGGACAAGATATTTTAGTAAAAAATATGAGAAATTTATAGCTTAAACTATTGAAGCAATAAAAATTGATTATATAATGTTATTAATTGAATTTTTAAAAAAATTCTTAATGCTGCAACATTTTAAGTTATAAATTCATTATAATTTTACTTGAATATCTTGTCCAATTCTTTTCAAGTTTTAACAACTAGTCCTTAACTTTTCCATGTTTAAGCTTAACTATATTACTGTTCATGCTCGCATTTTTCTATTGTAGTCCATAATTTTTCTAGGCTTCAAAAAAATTAACTTGTTCTTTGTTTAATTTCAGTCTTATTTTTTAGTCTCCCATAAACACATATGTAATAAAAATGTGGGCCACTCGTCTGGTTTAAATAAAATCTCCGAAATTATATTCCTTTCATACTTTCATTCTCTCTGTTTCACTTGTTAATTCTCTTTTCGAAACAGCAGTGAATTAGTAGCAACAGTAATCGCTGAAGCAACGTGGTTGCTATGAGAACCAGCCAGGAAAAAAACGTCGCTCACTTCCTTACATATTTTAAGAATTTTAATTCTAGAAAGTTTATCATAACTTTTGTTTTACTGAACGAAAGCTGAACAAAATATTTTTACAATATAGCTGAAATGATGATCTATAAACTGTAACACTTGTGTGGAATTTAGTCGAAAAATGAGTGAGTGGTGAAGCTTTAAAGCAGTTCTTAATGGCTAAAACTGCCATTAACCATATATTCAAATACTTCCGTGTTTGAATGATATACGCGTGTCAAAAATGTAATAAAAAGAGCAACATGAAGATAACAATATGAATTGCTAGTTAAACAATGATCGCTAAAGATGATAACCGCAAGGCGTAGATTAAATTAATGTCGTCGTAATGAAACAGACGAGCCGGAAGAGTAAATAAATAATTACATCTTAGTGAAACGAAGCATTAAAATCTAACCAAGGAGAGAGTGGATTACTTTTTTTTACTCGATTTCAAGCTTATTAAAGATAATCACAAATGTTAGTCATCAACACTAGCGTAAATAATTAATTAAATAAGGTCGTATAGTTACGTAATCATGTTTGAGGCGCGCGTGTGCGCGCACGCGTGTGTGTGTGTGTGGGTGTGTGTGTTGGTAGGTATATGACCATATTGAAATCTATAAATTATAAAATACGTACTTAGTTCATAAAACACTCGTTAATTTTTTTTTACTCGCGTTCAACCCTAACAAGGCATATCACCACTTGTGTGTATGTTTGGGAGCATGCCTAGGAAAGATTAACAAGATGTTGGTTTACGTTTCTTTTTTTCTTTTTTTTTTACACTGTGATCACCACTTATGAAGGCCCGGAAGCCACTCAGGGATAAGGGTTATTGTAAGTACAGAACGTTAGTGTGGGTATTTGAAGTGTCTACTTAAGGGGGCGGTTCATCAGGAATTTGTTTACGTTGGAATCCAAGAAATCCAAGTTGAAGTCAGGAGGGAAGCAGGCAGACGGAACATAGATCCACGAGCGTGCACGCCTAAGAAAGAAGCTTTGTTCATGGAATCAACGTTTTGATTTAGGCATAGATACAGAGTTGGGAAAGTTTTTGACAGTGGATTCAGCTAGACGGGTGTTTTTTGTAAAAGATTGGCGACGGGGGCAGCAGAGATTGGAGTTCAGACGAGCACCTGCCATGGAAATAACGATAAAACAAAGGCAGGCGTGCAACGTCTCTTCTGTGGGAGAGAGGTTGCAGAGAAGAGAAAAGGGCATCCTCCACTAAGCCACGAAGTCTATTTTGTACTCTGTTAAGTCAGGATAGGCTGTTTTTAGCAGCTCCTGTCCAGATATGGCAGCAGTATTCAATCCTTAGACGTACTTGGCTTTTATATAGATAGAGAATTGCACCAGTAGTGAGATATCTTCTGGAGCGGTAGAAGGATCCCACCGTCTTTCCAGCGACCTTGGCAACAGACTTGATGTACGTGTTCCATTTCAGATCAGAAGTGAAGGTCAAGCCCAGAAGCTTGTCAAAACATGGGGCTTCTCCTAGACGAGAGCCATCCATTTCAATTGATGCAAGACGTTACATTTAAACTTCTGCATATAAGTATAATCGAGGAGGCAGGTAGCAGGAACAGAATTTCAAAGTTTAGCAATTCGTTGGAAGAAAGTATTAAATAGAAAGCTTTCTAGCATTTAGAGATTTTAACAATGAAGCTTGTTAATTATAATTTACAAGAATTAATTCTGCGACGGGATACTCAAAAAAGAAATATTACGATTTTCTTAATGAGTGAAATTTTAAAGAGTGTTTTGTTTGTTTTTTAATCGAGGAAAGATACTAGCAAATGAATATTATAGCGATACAAAAAATTGCTGGTGTTTGAAAATAACATAATTAAAAGTTAAATCAGTTTTATAAATTTATTTATTTGCCTATCCAGTGATATTGTTAAAATAGTTTAGATATAGAGTTATTTATTGTTTAGCTGAAGATGTTTACATAAATTAGCTAAGTTAAATAAACAAAACGATCTTCAACAGTTGCGTACATGACAGAGGGCACACGTTAATGAGACGTGTGCTTTTGATGATGGCGTAACGAAACTGACAGATAGAGGGCAAGACTATTAAATAGAGGAGTTTGAGTTTGATCACAAAAGTGAGCAGACGTGCTTCAAAATCCGGGAAACAGGGCCACAAAAGAACAAGCATGTAGACACATAATGCAGACTCCTTGTTAAGACCACTGAGACAGCTGAAATAAATTTATATTTTTAAAATATAAAGTGTTTACCTGTGATTTTACAAAAGAAGAAAAAAAACAGGTGTCTACATAGATTGGTATTAGTCATTGCCTGTTTCATATAAGAGCCCAGCAGTTAAGGCATAATAACTTTTAGGTAAAGGAAAAGTATTACGTCTATATCCTTCTTCTTACAAAATATGATAACTTTATATAAATACGAACTGTAATATATCTCCGTGCGATAACTCCTCTATACAACAGTATATACGTCAATACATCCTCCCCTATGTAACACTGGTAGTGGCATAAATTGAAACTGCAGTATATGAGAACTTGTCATCTCTGCAGAATAAAATGTTATGGCAAAGAGTGGGACACAGAGTGGGAAACAGATGGGAACGAGAGGGGGAATAAAATACCGTGTTAGACTTAATAAGAGAAATCATTGTTAATGTAAGCGTAAACATTAGATACAGAAGGGGAGGGATAGTATAAAGCTCTTTTGTACGTATAACTGTGAAAAAACATAGACATAAACAGAATAAGAGAGATACGTGTTGAAAAGATAAAGGTAAAGTTTGGGGGGATTCGTCACAAAGGGAGATGAATAATTGCGGTAAATAGACTGAACAGAAGAGAACGCATGCATAAGGAATGTCAGAATAATAGAGAAGAGAGTAAACAGAGAATATACTATACATAATTATATATGTACTAGCAATGGGTGCCCGGCGTTGCCCGGGTGTTTGGAGGTGTATGACGAGCAAAAAAAAAAACGAAAAAAAAAGGTAATTATTTTAAAATTTGACCTCTATTATGAGCCCTTAATATTTATTGTTTTGGGCTCAAATCAAGTTATTAAGTTAGATACATGTCCAAGGAAGCAATCACTAAAAGGTTAAGTGTTTAGACCCAAAATTGTCGGAGGAGTTTTGTAGAGTTCTGAAAGGTCAAATCGTTGAACTTTGACACCTTAACAGCCAAAGTTCTGGCCGAAAACCGTCCATATCGATTGTCCATAATCACAGTACACCGTAAATCAAATTTCCAGTAGTAGACTAAAAATGACAGAGATATTGCGTAGGGAAATCTACGCAGACACACATACACACACACATGCGTGCGCTCGTGCGCGTTCACTTTTATAGATATACTAGCATTTCAGCCCGCCGTTGCCCGGGTGCTTGGAGGTGTATGTTGAGCAAATAAAAAAGGACGATTTTTAATATTTGGCCCCTATTCTGACCCCGTAAAATTTGTTGTTTCGGAATCAAATCGAGTTATTAAGTTAGAGCCATGTCCGACTACCCTATATCTAACATGTCAAGTGTTTAAACCGAAAATTGTCGGAGGAGTTTGGTAGAGTTCTCTAAGGTCAAATCGTTGAACTTAAACCTCTTAACAGCCACATTTCTGGCCCCAAACCAATCACATAGATTTTCCCAAATCTCAGTACCGTGTATATCAAATTTCGAGGCCGTGGACTAACAGATTGACAGAGTTATGGCATAGGGAAATCTACACAGACAGACACACACACACACACGTTCACTTATATATATATATATATATATATATAAACGTGAACGTGTCTGTCTGTATGTGTGCTCTATTCTTTAATATTGAGCTTTTCCTTTTTGACTAGGATCACCCTGAAATGGTTACTTCAAGTAATATCTATCAGGATTTTCATCTGTATTCTATCAGTGTCTTATATATATATATATATATATATATATATATATATATATATATATATATATATATATATATATATATATATACTAGCAGAAGTACCCGTTCCAAAACAGCCTACAGAAAATGGACTGTGATTGATGAAAGTATGATAGGTTATGAAAAGGAGGGCGTTGTAAAGTGATAGGTTTAGATACGCCAAAATTTTACCCTAAGCAAAATATGATGAAAGTAAAGATAATTTTCGAGGAAATATATTTTTTATATCAACTTTGTTTCCATTCGGAGCAAAGATTGACCAACAGATAAATGATGTTCCCTCACAAAGAGAAAATGTTATATATATATATATATATATATATATATATATATATATATATATATATATATATATATATATAAATACACAAGAAATAAATGTTACCATAGTCAATAAAAGTTACTTTTATGGTAGAAAAGTTCACTGGTTTGTACTTTTAAGTAGTTTGTAAAAAAAATGTTGTTTTTTTTTTATTCACGAACTGGTTTGAAAAAAGATCAAAATGGCAACGATTTGAAATGGAGAACTCCGTTTTCACTTTGAAGAAGGGACACCTGAGCATTCTGTGTTAACAATTTAAGAAAGTTCCGTCAACGCAAGGAATATTTATAAACATATTTTAATATGTTCCGTTATTTTGTGCTTGATGTATATTCGATTATGGCATGTGTAGTTTATATAAACATTCATTTAAGTAGTTATCGCCTAAAATTTCGATTAAATTCCGGTTCGCTGAAATTATTTCAAGTAAAGAGTATTAAAACTATTTCAAAACAAAAAAACACATGAACTGAACGTTTATTGATTATAGTAACATTTATTTCTTGTATATTTATTTTTCGGGTAGTCGTTTGTTGGCGTTTCTGCTAAACACTCTTACTAAATAATATCGACGAAATATCGAAAAACGAAGAAACAAAAACAGTTTTTAAAAATAATGAAGCGTTACTTACTTTAGTAAAATAATCCGAAACAGCAAAATGGGATATTAAAAAGTAAACACGAAATTACATTAGTTTTTTAAAGCAAAAAATCGATAGAAATATGAATAAGACGAAAATTGCACTCTGTTCCTCAGCACAGCTTAGTTTTTTTTTACAATATTGAACGGTGTAGTATTGCGCCGTCGGATTAAGGGTTGTACTATTGTAATGTAAAGAACACACAGAAAGGGTTCTAATCAACTGACTTCCCTCTAGTACACTGACAAAAAGAAGCTTCAACAGATATATAAATAAAAATAAACATGATAACAAGTAACGACATTATGTTTTGTTATTTATCTATTTAACTATTTTCGAAAGAGTGCTACGTGCAAGCGAAGAAGGAAAAACAGAGTTATGCAAAATTTGTGTCGAGAATTGTCTAAAGTTCTGACATTTTTTTTTGCTTTAACTTTAATAAGAACGTGAATTGATGAGGTGAATTTATTCGACACAATGTGATCTAACTAACAAAAATAAATAAAAGCTAACGTGAATTAAGATTAAAGTTAAGGTGTTATCGTGGACCCTCACCCATCTTAAAAAACCGTGTTAAAATTTGTGACATTTTTCTATTCTATGAAGGTCAGGCTCGAACGAATACCCCAATAATTTTATTATACCATATTTCTTCAAACTGAAACATAATTAGCAAAGTATACTTACCCAAATAGATCTAAAGTCTTTGTTAAAGTGTGTGCCATATTTCCATGGAATACAGGCGCGATCGCATACCTCACAATTTTATTATACCATCCCTATTTAATTTAAAACATACTTATTAAATTATTCTTATGTACATCTATATCAAAAATACTTGTAAATGTTATTTTTCATTTTTAATTTCCATACTTTGTTGACCAGGCGCACCCCACAATTTTTATAAACAACCGTTCTGCCAGATCAAACATGCCCAGTCTTGATTCTTTATACATCTATCATGTATGTAATCAGTTTTTTTTAAATAGTCTACCATATAGGAGCCTATTCCTGACCAGACACACAGGCACACACACAGAGACGGTCAGCTTTATATATATATATATATATATATATATATATATATATATATATATAAACGAGAATGTGTATGAGGACAACTCTCAGCCTATATTATCAACGACCTTTTTTATCTACTGATCTGATATTTTACATATTTTAATCGATTTTCACCCAGAAAAAAATGACGTTAAGGGGTCAGAATTTAAAAATTGGTACTTGAGGGCCATCAGATATTTATCTGTGTGGCTTCTGTTTTACAATTGCACATACACGATTCGTTCACAAAGAACTTTCTTTTGTTTTAATGTGGGTGCGAAAACGATTTTTAAAGACCTTGCTTAGCTGGCCTAATGATTACCGCACTTGGCTCATTGCATTTACGTTTGCTCTGGATCTCAGCTCGAGTATTTGTTCAACTTACAAGAAGTGAACTGTTGAAAAAACGTAATACTTGAATGCACATGTGCCCTTTTTTGCTTCATATATATATATATATATATATATATGTATATATATATATATATATATATATATATATATATATATATGATATGATATAGTTATGTCTCGGAAGTAGAGTGAAAAGCACATCTTATTTTTCTTTTATTAATATTATTTTTTCCTTGTACACATTTTTGTGAATTATTCCATGGATTTCTGCCTTTGGATTATTATGGACCATCTTCTTCCAATTACGGGATTTCCTTGGATTTTACTTGTACAAATGGAAATTCTTTTAACTTTCTTGAAGTTTTACATTTGGATTTTACCGTCACTGGATTTTTTATCTTATACCAGACTATCCATTCATGTGTAATCACCTTTTTCTTTACCAT
>NC_136496.1:103968186-103983186 GCF_053919585.1 Euprymna scolopes | reverse complement strand
TTTATAATTAAAAATCGGTTTCAAAAGAAAGAAAAAACAAAATCAATAAATTGTACGATCATTTCGGAAACGATGTTTTTATTGAGATAGACACTAGGTTTTGAACATAAATTTTATCATTTGATTTTACAAAACAATGTCTCCCCATCAGTCAAAAGAGTTGTAGGGGTTACAGTTACCAAAAATGAAACTAGCATTTTTTTAAGTAAGTCAGCTATATCTTGAAAATATTTAAAATATACAGAAAAACGGTTACTTATTTTCATGTTGATAAACCAAGTAAAATAAAATAAAATAAAATAAATCGGGTGGAAAAGTAAGGTTACGGGAAGATATCTTTAATGTTTCTAATAAAAATATATACGTTACATAAAAAATGCTTGCCTCCTTTTTCATGTAAGTAAAAATAAAGAGAATTAGTAAATGAAAATAAAATTAGAGAAAACGGGAATCGAACCCTGGAGATAAGTTTTAAAGAACCATAGGTTTTAAATGGAATGTCCAGTAAATTGTTGATTTTGATAAAATAAATAATAAATATAATTTTGGCTGGAATCTATTCATTGTAGAAAGAATGTTGGATAATAAAAAATGGGTTAAATGAGTTAGATATGTAGGTTGAATTCCTTTGTGAGAACAACAAAGGTAAAATGGGAAATGAGAATGTTTGGGAGCGTGCAGGTCGCGCATGTTGATGGCACGTGAATTGTGGTCACGTTGCCCGGACATGCATAGATTTCTAAATATAGGAAGTGAAAGTTAGTTAGCTAGGAAGAAATCAGAAGGGAGGCAGAGAGTCAGAGAGTCAGACGAGAGTTCGACCAGTTCGAATATTGGCCCGTCTGGAAGCGAGCGGGTTTTAAACAGAAAAAGAAAATGTAAGAAGAAACTTTGAATTCCTGGATGCAAGCCATTGACCGGTCAAGTGAAAGAATAAATGCTCATCATCTTTTTATAACTGCCGTCTCCTCTGTCCATTATTCCAACGAGAAAAGGTATCGTCAATTTATATATCAGAACACTCCGAAATTCATCATCTAAAAAATATATGTTTAGAAAGTATATGTGTCATTCTGTTTATGTTATATAAACACTCCCGTTCATACGAACTGTCAAAGCATAAATGCCAACCTCTCAATCTATCGGTATAAATGCCAACCTCTCAGTCTATCTATCTAGATAGCAAACAACCTCTCAAAGCGTATTTATATGTACACTCTCTCTCTCTTTATATATGCATGATAATGCCCACATCTCTTCTCTGACAATATGTTAATATCTCCATCTATAACCTCTTACACACATGAACATTTCTTCTCACCTCCATAAACACTCCTAAGACTCTAATCCTTCTTAACATGAATACAAAAGAATTTACATCTATCATTGTAATAATAACACTACGTAACATATATACCTTTTATTCGCTCGCTTTTAAAGCCTGTAAGTATCTTAGTCCATCCATTCATTGGCATGTTGTTAAATGTAGTTTATGAATGGTTGAAATCCTAATATATACAAACTTCAAAGGAAACGCTGATAAAAGTAATATTACCAGTTTAATATCGTTGGAAATGCTATATTTGAATTTAAATTAAATAATTTATTTAATAAGGGAGATAACTGCCATTTTTGAAAAATGATACTCTTTTTTACATAGGCATAACCTCTTATCAACGCTAAGAGACAACTAGAGGATGAGAGTTAAGAGTATACAGTAGTCAATTGGACAATATAGTAATCGTTATTAATGGAAATTGGGTAAATTTGTTAATTCAAGTGGAACGGCTCATCAAGAACTTGTTTACGTTGGACTTGAAGACAACCATATTGTAGTCAGCTGGAAAGCATGGAAAACGGAAGACAATTCCACAGACGTGCAGTTCTAAGAAAGAAGCTTTGTTCATGGAATCTACGTTTAGGATTAGGCACAAATAAAGAGTGGGGGAATTATTGATAGAGTTTTCAGCTAGACGAGTGTTTCTTGTGAAAGTTTGGCGAGGGGGGGACTATAGATTATAGCTCAGTCGAGCAGTTGCCATGAAAATAACGATAAAGCAGAGGAAAACTCGCAATATCTCTTCTGTGAGATAGAGGTTGCAGGAAAGAGAAAAGGACATCTCCTTCGAGGCTACGAAGTCTATTTTGAACTCTATCAAGGCAGGACAAGTCCTTTCTAGCAACTCCTGCGCAGATGTGGCAACAGTACTCCATCCTTGAATGTACCTGATTCTTATATAGATAGAGAATAAACAGTAAGATATCTACGAGATCGATAGAAGGATCACACTATTTTTCCAGCGGCCTTGGCAACAGATTAGGTGTATGTGTTCCTTTTAAGATCAGGAGTAACGGTCAAGCTCAGAAGCTTGTCAACACATGAGGCCCCCCAAGACGAGAGCCATTCATTTCAATTGATGCCAGATGGCGATCAGAACGATGATGATGTAAAGATAGAAGCTTGGTTTTAGATGCCTTAAAAGTAACCAGTCACCTCTTTCCTCATTGTACCACGTGCTCCAGACCAGAGGAGAGAGAATCAGAGAGAACTTGGTTGTTTATGGTCTTAGATGTGCTACCATAGATGGTAGTATTATCAGAATAAATGTCTACAAATTATGTAAGGATGTGATTTGGAAAATCATTAATGTAGATAGGGAAAAGAGTTGGGCCCAGGATGGCCCCCCGAGGGACTCCAGCATTAACACTGTGAGCTTCTGATTTTTGCCCATTAACTACTACTTTTATGAACCTATCAGTGAGAAATGATTTAATAATTGAGAAGACATTTTCAACTATACCACAGCTGGAGATCTTGTTAACATTTATGCCATACCCTACGAAAGGCCTGATACATTGAAAAATAAAGAAACTTTTATTATTAAAAGGGAGATAACCACTAATTACTTATGAAATTAGTTATTTTTGCATAATGGGTTAAACTTAGAAATAGTAATAAAATGAATAGTAGTAATACCATTACTCATTTTAGTAGTAATTAAATAATAATATGGTTTATAATAGTAACTATAATAGTTGTGCAACTAATATTAATACAAATAATAACATATAAATTAAAAATGAAATAGATAAGAAAATAAAATAAAAAATAATGGTAAACTATCAAGTACACTAATAATAATAATAATAATAATAATAATAATAATAATAATAATAAAACCATAATAATAATAATAATTATAAAGTTATAAATTATAACTGTTTAAAATTGATTAGTAATAAGAAAATTTTATGATTTATGGTGGCTTAAATTTGTTGAACCTGACCCAACGTTTATGAATGCATTTCCTAAGAATTTCATCTTTTAAGTTTAAGAGAATGGATTTAGTGTCATTATATTTTAAAATATTATGGTTTTCATATCTACAAAGTGCGCAGAATTTGTCCCCCGGTGTATATGCTTCATAAGATCCTATTATTCCCCATTTTAAATTGAAGGGGATACTTCTATCATTACGTCGCCCAATATGTTTAGATAAAGAAGTCTGGGTTTTCACGGAAAGATTTTTGAAGGAGTGCTTATGCGTGGAGAATCTGTGTTTAATAAGTCCAGATGTGGATCCGAAGTAAATTGCATTTTATTTAATATATTTGTTGTCAGCTATATTAAGAGTGGCATTGGTATGTAATACGTTTGGTTGTATTTGATTGGTAGATTGGTTAATGGGAGGGGCTGCCATTGATTAACTTTATGATAGAGTTAGTTTGTGAGAAGGGATTTATTTGTTTGCATTATTATCATTTATATTTGGGGATTTTGACACTGTGCGGCTATAAATCACATTTTTTTACTTTGCTGGTACCTTGTAAAGGACATTTATTTTTCTTCTACAGTTACAGCCTGCTATAGTTTCCATATTTGCATTTTGTGTCTTACGAAATTTATTCTTGTTCGAACTATATATTTTTTAATGTAGGTGTGGCATAGTTGAGTAAGACATGTTGATAGTGTTCTTTTAAAAGACTTTATTGTATCTATGAGGGCCTTAAAATTGTTTTCTTATATTTTAAAGAATTCCTTGGCTCAGTTTGTCTTAGAATTTTAGAATATGGAGGGTTAAACTATAGGATTTCCCTATATCTTTTTTAAAGCTTACAGATTTTGTGTGTAGTTTCTTTGTGTCAGAGGCATATGCTTGTGGTTTAATTTGGTCTTGTATTGTAGCTAGATTTTTCCCCCATTCCTATGTGGGATGGCATGGCCATATTATAGGTTATGTTTTTAGTAGGGTTATTATAATTATTCTAGTTTTCTATGTAGTTTGTGTTTTTTTTTCATTTTTATTTAAGTGTTTAATTTGTGATTTGTATCCTGAGTTTTTAAGGGCTTCATTGTAATATTTTGTTTTTGTTAAATATAGGTTTGTTAGAAGATAGTTTAGAAATTCTTAAAGAGACGTTGGGGACTATTGATTTCAATATTGACTTAGGGTCGTTTTATTCATTATGGACATACAGTACAGATTAGTTTGGTTTATGATAGGGTTCAAAAGTAGAGTTTTCAAGATTTAAGGTTACGTCTAAGAAATTAACTATTTTTTATTAGCGGGTATTTATATATATATATATATATATATATATATATATACACACACACACATATATATATATATATATATATACTTTGGAGATTAGAACAAGAGTCTAAAGAACAGAGTATATTTCAATGTATTAGTGCATTCAATAATACAATTAAAATAAAAGAAAACAGTGCTCGTTGTAATGTAGATATATAATAAGTTCGATAGGCATGTATATCCTAGAGCTATTTTAATATTAAGTAAGATGATTGATAAGTGATAATTAAAATTAAAAATAAAAATCGGTTTCATAAGGAATAACAAACAAAATCAATAAATTGTACGATCGTTTCAGAGACGATGTTTTCATTGTGATAGACATTGAGTCTTGGACAATACTTTTATCATATAGTTTTTGAAAACAAGGTCTCCTCCTCAGCAAAAATATTGGGTGGTGTGATTTTAACTAAAGACACCAAAATAAACCTAGCATTTTTAAGTAAGGCAGATGTATCTCGAAAATATTTAAAATAGAAATGGAAAATAGTTACTTTTTTATGAACAATGTAGGACAAATAAAAATAAAATAAGATAAAATCTGGTTGAAGGGTAATGTTAAGAGATTCTATATTTTTAATATTTTAACAAAATATAAATACTTTGCAATGGTTCGCCTTTCTAAAATTCGTACATATCATCGTCAATGCATTGATTGGGATGGTAAAAGTAGTTTATGAAAGTTTGAATATGTTTATATACAAATTTTCAAAGGAGACGCTATGGAACAATGTTAGCAATTAAAATCGTTGGTGACGTTACATTTAAAATTAGCTGAAAAATTGCAATTACAAGGGAGATAATTTTATTCAAAACGAAAAATAAATTATTTGCATTTTCAAAGGCAAGTCATTTATTCTAACAAAACCTTTTGTAAACACTTCTATTTATTAGGTGCAATATAATATTCAATAGAGATTTGGTTCTGTGATAACACATAGGACATATGCATCAATTAAAATACATTTAAGCGTATATTACGACCCAGCTAGTTTGGCACCCCTCGCTAGTTCTATAATACTTACAGAAGAACTATTATTTCCATTGGTATGGGGAGCATAAATTATCATTATTATCTAAGACCTTGTGTAGCTAGACAATGCGTACAATTTTAATAACATTTTAGAAAAAGAAAATCACAATGCACACATCTATTTTTGGGGGGTGCGAAATGCAATTGTAATCGGGATATGACGCTTAGGTTAAGTATGCCATTTTTTAGATATATCTAACGTAGATTAAAAATTCATTTTAGTCAGTCTATATGCTTCAATTTCAAACCATCATTTTCATCAATACGGGACGATTAGACTCGTAATAATATTTTATCGACGTGTTAAACTAACGTTCGAAATATTTATCTAGTTAAGTTACGTTTACTTTTCTTAATTACATTTTTGGTAGAAATCAAGGTATGAATTTGAAACTGTAATTTCTTCGTTTCTTTAGATTTACGTTCCAAATATTACACTTATCAGTGCGTTACAATTAGATCTGAAAGAGAACTTTCATGATTAATATTTCTAAACTAACGCGAATATGCAAAATACGCATTATTTATACTTTCTTATTCATTTCCATTAGGGGGCCTGTGGAAATTCCACAAGGAAATGATTGATATGTAAAATATTGATGTTGGCATTCTGTAGATATTCAGTGTAAATAGAGACACTCTGATATTATTGTAGCTCTTTTGTTAAAACTGCAAAACTATTTATCTAAGCTAGCAAGGGCATTCAACGTAGCGAGGTCGTAAAATACGCTTAAATATGATATTTTAATACTTGCAGCTTTCGAAAATATTATTACAGATTTAATGTTATATCGATTTTTATATATTATATTATCTATAGTTGAGATTTCAAAAATAAAAAAAATATCTATATGACTTGGGTTTATCAGCTTGACTCGAAACCGAATCCCAAACTTTATATATATAACTGTAGTTCTTTCAGCTATAAACGAAACCGAAACCAAAACTTTTGTAAAATTCTTGATAAAATTATTTATAAAAAAACATAGTTTACTAAGATGTCATCAGCTAAAATCGAAACCGAAACCAAGACTTAAGAAGAATTCTTGATAAAATTATTTTAATAATGTATTATTGTTGGAGTAGCATTAACTATAATCGAAGCCGAAACCAAAACTTATGAGGAATTCTTGGTTAAAAGTTTTATAAAAAAATAGATGACTTAAGTGCCATCAACTATAATAGAAACGCAAACCAAAATTATGGAGAATTCTTAGTAAAAAAATTTCATAACAAAATTTAAATGATTTGGGTGCCATAAGCTATAATCGAAACCGAAACCAGAACTTATGAAGAATTCTTAGTAAAATTATTTATGAAAAAAAGTTGAAGTACATAACAATTAAATGACCCGGATATAAGCGTAACACACATGCATCGTATAAATAATAGATAATGACGTTAGAAATAAAGATAAGAACAAACTTTATTGGTCGAAAATCCTCTTATAACCTAAAAAAAACTGTGCGTATTTTACATAGTCAACAATACAGCATTTTAGTCGCGTGCAAGCGACTCTATAAGTCACTCCGTCTGTCGGTCGGTCCGTCGATCTGTCGGTCGGTCTGTCGGTCTGTCCGTAACACTTTTGTGCTTGGCCTTTTTGGTTAAGATTAAAGGTATGTTGTTAATAGATGCTGTTCTTAGCTTTTTAAGCTTTCTTGGCCTTTTGGCAAAAAAAAAAAAAAAATGCGCACACACACATACAGAAATTGTATATATATATATATATATATATATATCGTTTTTGCAAAAACACTGCGGTTTTCATTAGTTAGCTTGAGATTCCACAGAGTGAATGAGGTATTGTGGTAAATGTTGCCAGTCAAGAGTAAAGTCGCCAAAAACTCCATTTTTACTTTAGTTACAAAGACCCTGCAACACTCTCCTCCCCAGATCTTATAGGGCCTTGTGGCTAAATTTGTTTTGTCTTTTAGAGAATTTACTTTTTTAAACTTTTTAATTTTATATTGGAATTTTTTTAATTGTAATTTTTTCTTTAAACGAAATAAATTAAATATAAAGATCAAAGTGTAGTATCACTTCCGGCAGATACTGCAACCCCACATATAAGACCTTGGTCAATGTAGGGCAACCCTTCGTACCAATTGTCACTATCCAGCTCCCCTACTCCCCGGGGAGTTGGTCCCCATTTCCCCTTCACTCCTCACTTTAAAAATCGGCCTTGTACCTAATTTGCTCAGTGGAGGAGCAAATAAATACCTAAAAGTGCAGTATCTGTTCTCTGATACATACACAGCGCTAGGCAGTGCTGTTCTGGCGGCACACTCTCGTGCCCGGAACACCTGACGAGCTTGTTGGGTAGCGTTCTGTCCGCAGCCCCACTTGGTCTGTGTTTCTCTGCTCTCCCCCCTCACGGGGGGATACGAGCTGATAATTTACGACCTTCCCGCGAGGGAGGGTCGGAAACACTTTCTCTCTTCCCTCTACTAACTTCCCACTCCCTCTCTCAGTTCTATCTTCCCTCTTGTCCCCACTTTGGACGCCGACTCCACGTCACTCATGTTGGTGATTTTTAATACAGGGAAGAGAGATTTAAAAAAAATGGTGACCCCCAGCCAGGGGTCTACCACAGGAAAAACTGCTCCCCAAGAGGACGACTCCCCAACATGGGGAGCACAAAGTAACGGGGCATACCGCCCGGATACTAAACCGAAGGACGCCCCCCCCAGAAGAGACGTTGCAAGCCTATCCTTGTTTTATCGTTATTTCCATGGCAGGTGCTCGTCTGAACTCCAATCTCTGGTCCCCCCTCGCCAATCCTTCACGAAAAACACCCGTCTAGCCGAATCCACTGTGAAATATTTCCCCGACTCTTTATCTGTGCCTAAATCAAAACGTGGATTCCATAAACAAAGCTTCTTTCTTAGAACTGCACGCCTGTGGAACTCTGTTCCGTCTGCCTGCTTCCCACCGAACTACAACTTGGATGTCTTCAAGTCCAACGTTAACAAATTCCTAATGAACCGCCCTCTTAAGTAATCACTTCATCAAATCTCCACACTAACTACTGTACTTGCAATAACCCTTATCCGTGAGTTGCTTCCGGGCCTTGATAAGTGGTGACCACCGTGTAAAAATGTATATATATATATATATATATATATATATATATGAATCAGAATTCATTCGAAATATTTTATTTTTTTATAATTATATATGCATATAGGAGGTTCACAGATGTTGAAAAAGCTTTCAGAATATTATTTAGCTATATGCTACTCTAAAAAAGCGTTTATTAAAAAGGTTTTCTCAGATGTCTCAGGGGCCTCAACAACGAATAAAATAAGAACGAATAAAATAAGCAATTCCTAGGAATATTCTTAAGATATGTCGTAACAGTTTTTTTCTGGCGGTCTCGTGTGAAATAGCAAGCCTTTTCTTGTTTAACTTGTATCAAGAGAAATGCCATAACTCGTCGCCTCCCACTTGAACATGAAACGTTTGTTCTTTTTCTGACTTTCATCTCGAATTAAATGTGTTAGTAGTAAAAAAAAAACAGCATATGTTTCACATGAGCGAAGGGTGCTTCACTTTATCATATGATAATCAAAGTAACTACGATTTACCTAATGTATTTAACATTTTGCACATACAGACTTGGCTCGGGCACTATGTACTGTTCATAACTTTATGTGTATATATATATATATATATATATATATATATATATATATATATATATATATATATTAAAAAGTTTGACACAGCTCAAAGTAACCTACATCTAAAATATCAAGTGTTGGTGGAGGAGTTAAGCAGAGCCTGCAAACCTCAACTCGCTCAACTTTGACCTCTTGGCAACTAAATTTTCGCCCAAAAACTGATTAAAAGGCTTGCTGCATGTCTGAATACCCTTCATTTAAAATTTCAAATATTTAGACCCATATTGGCTGAATAGATTGCTTGAGATCGCAAAGGTCAAATCTTTTTAACTTTGATCCCTTGGAAACAAGATTAACGACCAAAAACGATTAAAAAGCTTGCCCTGTGTCTGAATATAGTGTATGTAAAATTTCCAAAGTTTAGACCGGTAGAAACCGCAAAAATCAACTTAAAAAAAAATGTGACTCCAATTTTGATTCCTTAACATTTATTGCTTTGGGGTCAAATCAAATTAAAATGTTTGGTCCATGCCCAAGTAACCTACATCTAATATTTCAAGTGTGTTGCCCCATAATTGGCGGAGGAGTTTAGTAGCGTTTTCAAAGGTCAAATCGTTGAACTTTCAGCCCGTTAATTTCGAGCCCAAATTTCTGACCGTAAGCCGATTAAAAAGATTTTCCCAAATCTCAATACTTTCTATGTCAAATCTCGAGTTTGTAGACTTAAAATTGACAGAGTAATTTGATAGAAAAATGTACACACACGGTCGGGCAATCAGACAGTTCACTTTTATAAAGATATAGATATAAAATATATTAGTTACTTGTGCTTATTTCTTACGTTTCGATTTATAATTTTTGTATGAATGAGAACATTCTGACTATTATAAATAACTGTATTGATTTTATTTAACACGAGCAGTGAGATCCGACGTTTACCGGAATATAACGATGATCAACGAATGTTCACCTTCCCAAATTTTATTTTAATCATAATCGATTAAATCGCTCATTTTTTTTAATTTACTCGATTAATAAACTGCTCTACTTGGGGACCCAGCAGGTGCACCAATAGAAAGATGCACATGGCTTCAAGCAGTGAAGTAGTCCGTAATACATTGTATTCTACGTTGATCTTTTGAGAACTTGCTGTTGATTTTATATTATTTGTATATATTGTATTATATAATAATATCGGTATATAAAGTTTTAAATTCCAAATTTAAGTACCATGGTTCAGTCTTGTTCTTAAAAAAAAAAATCCTTTCGAACGTGCTTCTATTGCATCAAACAGTCTACCGTAGATTTGTTATCTCGAGTCTTTCGGCTTGTGTAGTAATAAAACTTCTCACATGTATTTGTGACGTCAGACTGTGTAATGCGTTAACATTAGTCTTTTTTTTGGTCGGACATTTTTGTATTATTGATTATCATCGAACCCATTTCGAATGAAAACCAATCTAAAAACACTGTCAGGTACATAAAGCCATTTATCGGTCCATAGCTTACTCTCTGTCTGTCTTTCTCTCTCTCTCTTTCTCTCACAAACACACAAAATATATTTTCTATTATACTAAAATGGCAAAGCCAGTTCTTTAATAATTTTACCGCGAGAACTAGGATGGTAATAAAATAGGAAAGACGCAGCATGTAACTTTGTTTTAAGACAATGTTCCTTGTTAACTGCAAATCTAATCAGGTTTAAATTGTTTTCCCAAATTCTTGCTCCACTTATAATAAATGAAATGTGCTCTAATATATTTGGCGGCATCTGACAAAATAGCTTACCTACTTATGATATTAACCGTGCACTACAATAAGAACACAAGACGAAAAGAAAGGGATGGCTTTTTTCGTATTACGACTCGAACGTACAGTTTATGAAAGGGTCCGGGGAAGTCACGTGTTTCTTATGAACTCCAATGTACTTTCCATTTCCGCGAGATCATTGTTAGATACAAATAAATTTGTAAATGTGTGGAAAATTAACCTCTTCTAAAATAGACGCTCTTGATTGAAAAAAATGTTCAGTCTACAAATATGTCTCCTCAATGAACAAGGAATAAGAAAAAAAACAAAGTGCAGTATCGAAACAAGTACTGCACTTTACTACTGACCAAAAGTCGAAGATATCAGAAGACCTTACAATTGAAGGGAGTAAAATGTGCTATTTCGCTCTTATAAAAAACCGATAACAATATTGGGAAAGGCTGCTATGAGATACTAGGCAGTTATGAGTAGGGCTATGAAAACATATTATGACTTTTATTGTTTTAACTATCGACTGTGTATCCGTTTATATCTTATATGATTTTATATAGAATGATGTGGTTCTCAGTTAATTAACTGTGTCTAATGGTGTCGGATATATACCCGAGAGTACAAAACAATTATAAGAATATGCTGTTGTCATAGCTCTAGTTATGAGACAATGAATCCGCTATATAAAAGAAGTATGCAATCATGACGGGCAGATTTATTTAAGACATCATATTCTATTTGCGAGTTGCAAGCTAATATTAAACATCCATATCCAAGACAATAGTTGAACCCATAGATAATTTCCTTCCGTCTGAAGCAGAACAAAGCTAATAATGCAAGGTTACATGCAATGCTTTCAGAACGAAACTTTCTTTTAACAACGACGAGAAACTGATTACATCGTTTACTAGTGTATCCCATTCAAACTTCTTCATTTTATATTCACGGGCAATATTAATTGGAATAAATACAATATAGACACTGCCAAGTCTGTTGCAAGATAGGTGGCCTTGCTCCACCGCTATTTAAACTTCTTACAAATTCAAGTATCCTATAAAAAGCCACCATACAACCATGGATGTAACATTGTTGACACATATGTAATGGTGCATAAATCAGTAATTTCTACTTAAGCAAATCACTCGCAAAACTATTTACTCTAATAGGTCTCGCATTGTCTTTGACACCTAAACCACTGTTGCATCCTGTGTTTTTTACAAGTACTTCAATGGAGTGCCATTGAACAGAATTTAATACAGATGAAAACTTATGCAACTAAACGTCATCACCTGCAGGTAAACAGTGTCATCGATTGATGATTGAACAATTAAACATTTTCATTTACGTGCCTTTAATTGCCAGAAAAAAAACATTATTATTCTAATCGATTCTGTCTTCGGACAGTTTGACTTTAGAACCCCCCCCTTGCTCTATTGATTAAACGTATAGATCTGACCTCTTAACATAGAATCCCCTTGAGTCCTTACTGCAATGTACTTTTGGCGGGGTTAAGACCCCCTTCAAATTAATTCACCTTATTCTAATAAAGATCCAGATGAGAACATTGAAACGATCATTATGAAATAATATACTTTTATCAGTTGCTGTGACTAATATGGTTCAAGGAAAATTAACATTAACCCTTCGGATAAAGGTTCATTTCTTGTTATCTCTTTGTTTGTGGAATTGGATAAGAGTAAATTCAATACGCGTTGAAAAACAGCAAGTTCTACCAAATGTAGGCGATTCCCCTAGCGGGTCAAATAAATCTATTTTCCTGTTAAATTAAATACAAGTACCTGCGTTTACATTCCTCAAGATGTTGGTGAATATTGCTGACACGGTGGTGATAATTGTCAAAAGTCAAAACACTGGTTAATAATGTAAATCACTATGTGTTCTTCCTTTGTCTCGTCGTCTGGTTTTCTTCGATTTTCTTGTTTCTTTATTTCTTACCATTTTACAAGTTCGCCATTTAAGATTTTACAACTTCACCATTTTTGTTTCGGTTTCGCTATTCCTTCTTTATTTTTCCCTCGGTCGGCCTGCCATTCTCTATTGTTCGTCCGTCTTTGATTTTTACAACTCGGATATGTTCTTTTATTATATTTCGTTCGTCTTTTTGCTTCTTTTCTCTATTTAATTCCCCTTTTTTTTCCTTTAAAACAAAGGAAAATGTATTCAATTTAATAAATTTTCTTGAATTTCTTTCGAAATGTTCTTTGTTGTCTGTTTTTGTTTTACGGCATATCAACCATTTTGGGTTATATAATGCCGAATCCAGTGATTTGGAAACACTTTTTTAATAAAATATATTTGTTTTTAAGTCGGTTTCTATTTAACCCATAGTTGGGTCCCTAACAGGTACTACCACTCCGGGTCAGAGTGGATCTGAGAGCAATGCCAATTACAGGGTGGCTCCACACTCCCCAAAGCCCGCAAGCAGGGGCATCACCGTCGGACATAGTTTAAGGTCATATCCAGGACGGAACTGTTCTTATTATTTTCTAAAAGTCATTTGCAGTAAATGTTATATGCTGATATATCTTCTTCTGCAATCATAGCATTTGCAATACTCTTGCAAAGCTTTGCTTTTTGCAAGCACTTTAAACGTGTAAAATGGACAATCCATAGTATAATGTAAGAAAGAAAGTTTTATTTCAATAGGCATAAAACAGTAAGGATGCATACGTATATTTGTGTGACATAACTAATCTTTGGAGCAATATACTGTTTGCTGCCTCTATCGTTCTCACTATATATATATATATATATATATATATATATATATATATATAAATATATATATTTATATATATATATATATATGTATGCATATATATGCGTATATATGTATATGTATGGATATGTGTATATGCAGGCTGTCCATAAAGTCTGGCTACATAATGTAGCCAGCCTTTGTGGAAGCAATCTGAAGATTAATTAACCAGAAATTGTGGGCATACTGCATATATATATATATATATATATATATATATATACATATATATATATATATATATACATATATATATATATATATATATATATATATATATATATGTATATATATATATATATATATATACAGGGTGCCCACAAAGTCTGGCTACATAATCTACAGGATGCTCCCAGAAAGTATGGCTACATAATGTAGCCAGACCTTGTGGACACCCTGTATATGTATATATATATATATGTGTGTGTGTGTATATATATACGTGTATATATATATATATATGTGTGTGTATATATAGGTGTGTATATATATGTTTATATATATGTGTGTGTATATACGTGTGTGTATATATATACGTATATATATATGTGTGTATATGTAAATGTGTGTATATATGCATGTGTTTATATATATATATATATGTGTATATATACATAAATACACACACACACACACACACATATATATATATATATATATATATATATATATATATTTATATATATATATATATATATATATATATACTAGCGTGCCACCTGACACTGCCCCGTCGTAAAATATGATATTTGTATTAATGCAAATTTCGTCTTCATTCTATTATATTGGACTCATTATATAGTAATAGATTAAAATTGTTAACAAATAATCCGTGCGCTAACATCGCGATTTGAAACCTAAACGTTTAGCTAACGGATTTACCTTTCCTTTAATATTAATGACTTAGCTTTGAAAACGTTTTTTAGATGGCCAAAAATAAAAACGTGATTTAATAGCTATTAACTTACCCGTTCATACACGTAATGCCGTCGTTCGACCTCCACATGAAAAATTCCATTTGTTTTATTTTCGAACTTTTGTACGGATTTTCTCCGGGTAAAGACCAAAATATAAATTTTCGACGGGTTGGAATACCCTATATATTAAGTTTCATATCTGTAGACAAAAAACTGACAGAAAAGTTGCTAGGCAAAATCTTTAAACAAAGATGTATACGTCTAGATAAATATATATATAGAAATA
>NC_136496.1:103883186-103965686 GCF_053919585.1 Euprymna scolopes | reverse complement strand
ATGGTTTAATAAAATTATGGGGTGTTCGTTAGCGCCTGACCTCCATAGAATAGAAATATGTCACAAAGTTTAACAAGGTTATTTTTTAATAAAGATCCACAGAATATTGTGATAAGTGTTTCAGTGTGAATTGGTATGTTATAATAAAGTATGGAGTTTATCTATTCTATTTTTACATTCATCATATTTTGCTTTGGTTTTGATACCCCCAAATTTAAAGCTATCTCTTTACAACCCTTCTTTTTCATAACCTATAATACTTTCATAAATCAGAGTCCATTTTCTGTAGGTTGTTTTTGAACCCAGTTAACGACGGGTACTTTTGCTAGTATATATATGTATATATATATGTATATATATATGTATATATATATATATATGTATATATATATATATATATATATATGTTGGGTTCAATTCATAGAGTTTGTATATATTCCAGTGTGAAATCTAAGCGAGTTTCTCGCCCATTATTATCAGTAGTACTAGGAGGAATAATGTAGCGCTATTATTTGTAGTAATAATAATAGTAGTACACTTAGTTGTAGTTGGCAATGAAAGCCGTTATTAATTCAGTTTAGTTCATTTTATTGAACGAAGTATGAACTTAACTTCCTTTATGAAATGTAAAACACAGACAAACACATAATTTAATTATATATATATATATATATATATATATATATATATATATATATATGTGTGTGTGTGTGTGGGTGTGTGTGTGTGTGTGTATTCAGGTTTGAGGTGTTCAATAGTTAGAAAACGAGGTTGTCAAATAGTGCTCAATAAAAAAGCAAAATAATTTTTTTTTATTATTTTGGGGAAAACACTTACATATGGTCGCTACAAATAGCTATCTGTTTCAGTCAAAGATACTTAATCAGGCGACCTGGAACTTCTTGACGCCAAAAGGAAAACGGGTTTTCTTTTTGGCGTCGAGAGGTTCCAGGACGCCTGATGAAGTCTCTTTGACTGAAACAGATGGCTATTTGTAGCGGCCATATGTAACTGTTTACCCCAAATATTAATATATATATATATATATATATATATATATATTCAGTTTTTATTAATTACTATTTCTACTATATATATATATATACATATATATATATATATATATATATATATATATAATAATAAATGTAGATTAGACATCAAGTCATTTAATGTAAAGAGCTAAAACATTATACGCCAAAGTAAAAAACTATCTTACAAGTTGTGTTAGATTGATAAATTCGCCCTCACTTTTTTGAGAAACATCGTTCATGAAATTTCCAGCTTTTTCGTTGATGGGTTTTAAATGAAATACTTAATTATCGGTTATTTTGTATTTAATAATATGTAATGTATATACACTAAAAAAATAATACAGTTGAAACGTTATTGAAAGTGAAAATAAATGAAAATCGAATAAATAAAAAATAAAGAAAGGTTAAAACGATAACACAAACTGAACGATGAAACTAGGTAAGAAAGGTAAATAGTATGTTGTTTTTTTTTATATTAAAAGGACCATAAAATAACACGCCAAATGTATTTTCAGTTTTCAGTGCAATATAGGAGAAATAGAATTTATTTCTCTCCTCACATAAATTCCTTTCCCGATCTTTTCTGAAATATCCATATATTTATGTATTTTTCTTTGTTTTTACATCTTATGATTTATTAGTATCTGCTCACTTCTTGGCCTGACATTCGACAATAATATTTCTTCTCAAGAAATTTTAGTAGAAGTAAATTTCTCGGTTGTTGAAGATGAAGAGAAAAAAAAACACTAGTAAGTCGTTGGCCATATGTAATCGAAACAATAGCCATTTGGATGGAGATTTGAATTATGAGTTACGCATCTAAGAAACAGATATATCCTAGATGCGTCCATCATTTACCGATGGATATGCTAAAGATGCGTCTACCATGTAGCGATGGGTATTTTTATTTACCGCTTGATATTGTAAAGATACGTCCACAATTTAACGATGGATATTCTGAAGAAACGTTCATTATTTAATCATGGATTTTCTTAAGGTACGTCCATCATACACCAATAGGTATTGTCAATATAGGCTTATCATTTAAGGTTAGAATTTCTTAAGATGCGTCCATCAGTAAACGGTAGATATTCTGAAGACAGGCTCATCTTCCAGTGTGTGAGTGTGAATACTCTGGGTCTATTGCTAGCGTAGAATCAGTGAGAAGCGGCTGTTGCGATGTTGCAAATGTATTCGCAAAGCTTACCAGCCGAGATTAATAATAATCTCGGTAGACATTTGTCACTCGTACTCCTTTAAAACTACTTGTTGATGTCAATGATGGTGACCGGTGTGAAGATAATAATAATAATAATAATAATAATAATAATAATAATAATAATAATAATAATAATAATAATAACAAACATGATGATGATGATTAGGAGGAGGAGGATGGAGAAGAAGAAAGTGAAAAAAGGAAAAATAAGGAAATAGCACTGTTTAATATAGAAAATATATACAAGGATTTAAATAAATCTAAACCATTATAATTTAAATTAATTGGATATTGTCTTGGGTGCTACTACCTTATGAATATACCTGATTACAACCAACGTAAAGGTCGAAAAAATACGTGGAAATAATTGATTCATAAAAAATAACAACAACGTTTGGTGATACGACGTAACGGTAACACCTTTCGGTATCGAAACAACTATTCACATTATCCAATCCTTCTTTATACCATGAAGCCATAAGAAAAACACAAGGATATTGACATGGAATAAATTAACAGCAAAAAATGCGAACAAAGGGGAAAACAGACGTTTTCAGCATATATAGGAAAACATGAACTCTTATATCACATTTATAATATAAGCCTCACCTGTCTGTTTAAATGTATGTATATATGTACGTATTATTGTAAGTTTGTATGCTTCGCAAAAACTGTCGACAAAGGCAAAGGCTTTTCACAAGATCGGTAACATTTGGAGGCTCGTCGTCTCGGACGACAAATATCGAGAAATTGGCAAAAAACCTTAGTTCCTTCAACCTAAACTAAGTCGTTTTGTACAAAGAACGGTCGATTTTTTTCGTCAACATTTTAACAAGTCATCGTAACCGTTGGATTTACTTCAGTTACTATCAACGCTTTTGACTTCCGGTCGCGTCATGGAAACATCGGCTAAGACAGAAGAGTCTCTGTCGCTTTCTTTTCCGCCTTCGCATCACGATTTCTACTTCTTACTACACTACTATGGCTGCCTACTGTTGCTTTTATTCCCTCCCCCCGCTAGTACTATTTTTTAACAACACTCTCTACATTCACGAGTTCGAGCCTGCCTGCCTACTACCACTTTTATTTTGCTCAACACACACCTCCAAACACCCGGGCAACGCCGAGCAACCAGACTAGTATCATATAAATCGGATGATCCTATCGTTGGCATTAGTTTCCTTGATATTTTTCTAGTCTGAATTTGACTAGAAAGACATCGCTTTTTTATGGTCGGGACCTTATGAACGTTATCAACATACTTAGTAGAAGTGATTTTGTAGAACAGACTCGATTCGAACTTGAAACACACACATTACCAGGCCGTGTCGTTAACCACGTAACTATTGTCAGATCCCGAACAATTATAACTTAGTATGTTCCGTCGAAAGTATGAAACTTTGATTTTCAAGAATATTTCTCACAGGAAATATAATTAATATCAAAGCGGGAATTTTGGTTTCTCTAAAATTTATTCCAAATGTAGAAATAAATAACAACTGTTGGAAAGAAAATAAAATAATGTTAGCTTTGCAGGATCGCAAAAGGTATGAGAACAAATCAAATAAAAACACAAGAGACAGTAAGTGATGTACTTTTAAACAATCAGAACGATACTTGTGTCTTATAAAACTTTTTTTAAAGTTTACTAGCAGTTCCGCCAGGCTTTGGCCGGGCCCTATGCACTATTCATGACTTTATGTGCATGCGTATATATTAAAAAGTGTGAATATGTACGGTAATACCTTTCTATATAATAGACTTTCTTAACTACCATAGAGACAAGTTGGTAGAGACCGCAGACGTCATTGTTTTTTATTAATTTTGACCCCAATTTGGGGCCTTTAACATTTATTATTTGGGGCTCGAATTCAATTAAAATGTTTGACCCATGTTGAGTAGGCTACATCTAAAATTTGATATTTTTGACCGAAAATTGGCGGAAGAGTTTGGTAGAGTCTACTACAAAGAAAAACTCTTTCAACTTTGACTTCTTGCCAGTCAATTTGTCGCTCAGAAACTGATGAAAAAGCTTGCCGCCTTTCTGAATACACCCTTTGTATAATTTCATATGTTTGGACTCAAAATTGGCTTAATAGTTTGCTAGAAACCACAAAGGTAACATCTTTTGAACTTTGACCACTTGGAAGCAAAGATTTCAGCAAAAAATGATTAAAAACTTGATCTATGTCTTAATACCCTTTATGTAAAATTTAAAATCTTAAAACTTGGCTGAGTAATTTGGTAGAAACCGCAGAAATCAATTTTTAAAAAGCTTTTACCCCAATTTACCCATTAACATTTAATGTTTTGGGCTCAAATCCAATTATAAAGATTGATCCATGTCCAAGTAACCTATATTTAAAATTTAAAGTGTTTAGAGCCAAAATTGGGGGAGGAGTTTGGTAGCGTCACATGAGGGAAATTCGTTTAACTTTGATCCCTTAATAGCTAAATTTCTGTCAAAAAATTATTTTAAAAGATTTTCCCAAATCTCACAACTCTTATTGCAAAGCTCGAATTTGTAGACCGAAAATTGACATAGTTATTTGTTGGGGGACAGACACACACACACACAGCTGTTTTCACTATCATATATATATATATATATATATATATATATATTGAGTTAGTAGACAATAGCTATACAGGGTTATGTATGCCTCTGTTAAGAGCACAGCATATGGTGATGTTGGACAATTGACCGAGGAGCCTTGTTCAAAGAGGCACATATATTACATCGCCGTTGTCATAGATGTTTGATCTGAACTGTCGCCATTGTTTATCTATCATTTCATAAAAAACGGTGACACATGGGTTCTAGTTTGATCATTGAAGTGGGCCCACATTGAGCCAAGCTACTACCAGAGGGGTTACTTCTGGCAGCCCCTACAGTTCACCTGCCTTGAACCTGCCCTGTTGTTAGATCAAGCTGGTTGGAACGAGATAGTGAGACTGGGTCTACGCAAACAGGTGCGTCGTCTATTATTCCTAGGATAATCAGATGATCTTCGTCGTTCCGACGGGGTAACCGCCTTCTTACCGCGTTCTCTCATTTAGTCAAGAAACTAACTAAAAACACAATAATGAAAAGTCAAATAGTTTGATGTGCATTCGTCAACCAAATCACTTTTTATCATTCCAAACACATTATTCAATAACATTAGATTAACATTTATTTTCAGATCGTAAATTAAATCTTGCACATGTTTAACTGTGAGCGTCAGAATTTAAATTATGAGAGTTGTTCGACAAACAACTTAATCGATTGTCTCCCCTTTAAGTTCGGCCCATCATAAATATTGAACGAGAAAGGTATCAAAGAGAAGGCAAGCAACATGTGACTTGGACTTCTAGTATTAGTAATTAAATTTTTTATGGAAATTCCACAGCCTGCATTTAAAACATCCAGCAGAATACTTCTAGTTTGATTAGAACTAACGATAATTCCACCAGAATAAAAACTATCCAAATTCATGTTCCAATCATCATCTCATTTCATCTTCGTCGTCTTTCAGGACGCTTCACCACCAAATCTAGTCGACTTCCTCAGTTCTCCCGATCTCGAATGACAGTTCGTAGGTCCCGAACACTTTCAAATCCTGTGTCCTATAACACGTTGTCAATGTAGGCCATACTTGTTCTCCCACGGTCTGGGGGGTCTATCTGTTGGTATCCAGAGAACTAGCTTGCTGGTTTTGTTCCTCGCTGTGTCTCATGCAGTTATCAGCTGCTTTATCATACTCTGCTGTACTTTCAGCGACACCGATGGTAGGTCACCATAAAGCTGTGTGGCTCCTCCATGATCTATTGAGGGCTAACCTTAGCATTCGCGTGTAACAGCCATCCAGTCTCTTCTTCAGTGCATTTGTAAAAGTTCATAAATATGTAAATACTGCCTGATATATGCATGAAAACTAAGATGACAAACCACACAGATATGTTCATATCGAAAATTATTACATCAGATCTTTAGAGAATGTTTAAAGTTTTCACAGAATAAAAAAAATTGCAACAAAATAAATCAGATGTGGGAATAGGAAACAACACTGATCGAAAAATAACACAAACACATTTGACCAGTGATATTTTTTAACCGAACATGGACGCTGGTTCCTGTAATTGTTTTATAAATTCCAGGCAAATGTTACAATGTTCAAGCAACATTTGAATTAAAGAATATCATTATTTTATAATCTACTAGGAAGCGTGGCGCTCGGTCTTGCTTGTCGCAAAATATATTTTAATTCATGCAGATTTCGTATTAATTATATCAGAACTAATTCTTTATTGGTATTTATATATAGTAATGATTGCAAACATTTAAAATATGCCTTGGGTGTCATCGGCTATAATCGAAATCAAAATACTTCCCGTTCCATCTGCGTTCCCTCATTTAGCGCTCCAAGCGTGTTCGCTACTGTTTGAGGTAATTCGTCAGATAGATGATAAAGTTATAAAATTAAATCACTTTCAGCTAATATCAATTTACGCATGTGCAAACTAATAGATATGCTGTAAGTTTAAATCAATATTTTGCATTTCGACTTGCTGACTTCTGTACGCTTTTTAATTCTACTTTAACAAAGAAAAGATTGCAATCGTTATAAACCATCCCTGGTGTGTGGTTACTATTTCCTGTTTATAAAACTGTTGTGCAACCAGGCGTTTTAGAGTTTATCGGTTAAATCTTTAAACACAGAAAAACACACCTCTAATATATAATTAATATAGATAAATATGTAACGTAATCCCACATTGAGGAGCGTTAGAACTACGCTGAAGTAGCCTTGTATTCCCGGGTAACACCAGATGACCCAAGGATTTAAGATAAAGAAGATAAATATACATATTTTATTTCATGTCAACATAGATATTGTTTGAAAACCAGAGAAATATATTTTTACGGCTAAAAGTTGACGACAGGAAATTTTACTTAGAATCCTGTCTGGCCTTACATGAACCCAGGGTTGAGTGTCAGAATTGACATCTGTCCTTGAAATTGGTGAGAGACATTCAGGTGTGGAAACGGTGTCCACCCAGGGACCTGGGGCTTTCGATTTCGTGGAGATTTCGTGGCGAAATCCTATTGGCTGGGGAGAATTTCCAACCCCATCCACTTACCTTACTATATATACGAATGTCGTGCGAAAATTAATCAGAAGAACGAGAAGAGTTGAGGCAGAGAGAGTTTCAGATCAGAGTAGAGATGTGACCCCTCCCCACCTCATCCATCGGTCGGTCGCTGAGTTGAGGCTTTGAAAAGAACTTACAAAATCTGAATGAGAATTGTAAAAGAATTTGTACATAATTTTATGAGAATTAAGCTTTTGTAGATAGACTACAATCGTTGTCTTTCTTCCTTCCTGCCGCTTCGATATTCGCTTTCAGCATACCAGATTATGTAACAACCTCCGAGGAGCCTAGACGACACGTGCCGAGAATCCAGTGAAATAAGAGTCCTAACCAACTCCTCGAGGGAGGCGTTACAAATACATTTAATATTTTCTATCCGTATTATTAAAAAAAAAAGAATGTGACATCATTTTATTTGTTAGTTGCAATGTTACCATAACGTTAAAACAACTTTCAACATAGAGATCAGTTGACATCAGAAAAAATAGTTTATTCAAATGTTACAGAAATGCCCCAATCTTTTTTTACATATCCAAATTAAGAAAAAAAGTTGGTTTTAAAAGTTGGTAAAATATATCTCGTTGCGAAGTTACATAAATATAACTAAAGGTCGCTCTTTGTATTAAATGAAATCACCTAGCAAGATTAGATTACAATATATTTTAATAAACAAATATGTGCTGTCAGTAATATAATTAAAAAAAACATCGTTTGAAATGATGCATTACTTCATTGTCGAGTTTTGTATACATTTGGCTAAAAGACTGTTTCTTCTTGCAATTTTTCTAAAATTATGATTCCGTTATTTATCGATTTAGAAGTATACACCGAACTAATAAACTTTACTTAATAGGCAAATGAAAAATGTCCAGAGTAAATGGAAAACTGTTAGGTTAACATGTAATCTAGTTTCGTACAAAGAGAATGTTTCGCTTCGTTCAATAGCGGATTAAATTGATTTAATAATTGCCTTAATAATCGATTGATAGAAACGAAGATAAAGTCAAACGAACGAGAAAAGAATACGGACGAAAATGAGGATGATGAAAAAAAGAACAAAGAGATAGGGAAGGAGAGGGAGGAGGAGGAAGAGAGGAGGAAATGGGAACAAGATGCGGAAATAGGGGGAAAATAGCAATGAAACAGAAAATAAGAAGGACGATAAAGTTTGGTTGTTTGTTTCTGTTTTACGGCATGTCAACCCTTTTCAGGTTATTTAATGCCGAATTCAAAGATTCAGAAGAAAAACTTTTTAATAGAATATATTTGTTGTTTTCAAGTCGGTTTCTATTTAACCCATAGTTGGGACCCTAACAGGTACTACCTCTCCGAACCAGAGTGAACCTGGGAGCAATGACAATTAAAGGGTGGTTCCACACTCCCTAAATCCCGAAAGCTGGGGCCTCACCAGTGGATAGAGTTTAAGGTCATATCCAGGACCGAGGATAAAGGTACAGCGATATGAATAAAATGAAGAAGAAAAACGATTAAGTAAAAAAAAAAAGAAAGAATCGAAATAATCTACTGGAGGAAAAGTTTTAAAACGAAAAAAGAATTACAGAAGATAAAAAGATCTGAAAAGTTAGAAAGAAATTTAAAGGAGAAAACTGCGAATAAAATAGCAAGTGAATTAAGAAATTGTAAAAGGATTAAACAGGTGAGAGATTTATGAGGATGAAATGCATTTAATAAGGATGATAAAAAACGATGTGGATAACATACAACAAAAAACATGAGCAAAATACGAAAGAAAAAAATATAAATAAAATGAAAGATAAAGACCAGAATAGAAGGAAAATAAAACTATGTAAATAAAAACACTATAATCAAGAAACAACAACATTTGTATTAGTATTAGTATTAGTATTAGTAGTAGTAGTAGTAGTAGTAGCAATAATAGTTGCTTGATTTTTTGAATTATTTGTTATTCGTCTTATTTAGATTATTTGGACTACTGTTCTTCCATAAAACGTAATTTTAACAGACTTTTCGGCCGAAATAACCTCCGACCTTTTTCAGGTGTATCTTGTCAAACTCGGAAATATTCCTGTCGAACTCAGGAATTTGGACAGAATTTCGAACGGAACCCTTTATTTACTTGACGCGGATAGTATGTTTTCGTTCCGCCCATCATGACAGGGTAGAAGTCCTAATTAATTCGGAATTTTTATTTTCGATCGCCCACACTGAGAACCGAATCTTCATCCATCCGTAGAATATCACTTGTACGAGTGATTTTATCCAAGTGATCTAACCACTGTGCTATGTGGTCAGAAGACTCCAAACAATACGAATAGTGTGAGAAATTGGAATTGTTGACCCGTTTTTTCTGTAATAAAAACATGGTGCCCGGAGTTGATGCGCTTTATAGACACGCTAGTATAATAAAATCTTGTTGAACGAGATGTTGAGCACATGAAATATGCTGCACTCTTTGGCAGTTAATATTTGGTTTTCAGATAGAGGAGACGTGTGTCTACGTTACCAATTTGTTCTCGTTACGAGAATAGCTTGTTTGTAAGCAATGACGCCATTCCATGGCGAGCCGTAACGTCTTTTCCAGCTCTCCTGCCTATTACTCGTCAGTGAGATGATTTGGACAATAGTAATAATAGTATTAGTAGTATTAGCAGCAGTAAACAAGAAAAAGAAAATAAGAGAAGATGAAGAAAACAAAACGAAGATATAGACATTCAAAACTAATAAAGACTAAGAAAAAGATTTAGAAAGTAGAAAAAAGAATTAAAAAAAGAAAAAAATAAGGTGACAGAAAGAAACATTAAAAGCTTTAGATAATATCTGGTTTAGTAAGTCTTCAAAGTTTCCAAGCTGTTCAAATTCATACTGCAATGCATTCTATTAGTGCTTACAAATTTCACATCACGAGTTATGCGATTATTCGCATCTGTATGGCGTTATTCTACAGAACAAAATCTGTAAACGCAGAGACTAAATTCAAATACTGACTCCGAAAGAAAGTATCTCAATCAGTTTTTCGGGTGTTCGAAAAATTCAATTTTAAAATCCTGGAAGCGGCTGGATAAATTGGAATAAAAGCTTTGGGTACTACTGTACACATAGATTCGAAAAAGTTGTCAAAAATAACAAATATATAACAAATAAATGTTATCAAAGGCAAGATAAGTTACTTTTCTGCCAAACTGGATATATTTTTTGTGTTTTTATTCAATATAACATATTTATTCAGCTCGAAAAACATACAGTGTTTATCGATGTATTCGAAAATTCAAGATGGCGCCTCACACCCTCTTTAACACCGTGAGTATGGAAAAATGTGTTATAAATAAAAAAAACTATACAAAATACTATTAAAACCCCGCCGAATATATGTCAACCTATGTCACGGTAACATATATTGAGTGAGTTTTTAACAGTATTTTATCCGGTTTTTTATTTATAACATCTTTTCCCACACTTACCGTGTTAAAGAGAGAATAAGACGCCATCTTGAATGTTCCAATACATCGGTAAACAATGTATGGTTTTCTAGCTGAATAAAAACACGAAAAATATATCCAGTTTGGTAGAAAAGTAACTTATCTTGTCTTTGATAACATTTATTTGTTATATATTTGTTTTTTGACAACTTTTTCAAATCTATGTGTACACTAATACAAACCCAAAGCTTTAAATAACTGGACAAGACATTATTTTAACCAAATCAAAACTACATTCTTTCTATTTAAAAATATTTTAAAGCACCAGAATATAACTGACATTGCACAACAGTTTTGTTACATTCTCAAAGATATTTTTAAAGTCCGTAACTATATAGAAATGCTTCCGTCCCCCATATTGTAACTCTATCCATGACAACAACGGCTGGTAACACTGTTAGGACATGTTTGGAGATCGGAGTGGTTCTATCAAAATAACTAAAATTTAAAGGTAGTGCATTGTCTTGTCAAATTTGAAATAGATGTGTACATTTATTTTAAAGATTACTATTGAAATAAACATGATTTATTATAGAAAAAAACAATAGCCTCCGTTCAGTTTCAAGAGACGATCGATACCTCTTGTAAGAGTACCTGAACATGTAATTGGTACGTAAAGGTTGGGTAATCTCAAGCACTTCTGAATGGGCACTGCTTATTTGCAGTGGCAACGATAAGTCCAGGACGATTAGCAACAATGTCCAGATAAGCTGATAGCATATACATCGACTGGTATTCCCAAAGGGTCACCAATTTTATTAGTGATCATACTCAACGATGCTTAACTTTGGTGATTTAACTTTGGGATTTTATTATGGATATGTTGCAACCAATATTCCGTGGGGTTTTGTGGGCAAACCAGAAATGTATCCACATATTATTATAATGGCTTTGTTAGTGACTTACTCGTAAAGAATGTGAAGGTGGTCAGATTGGAGTTAGCTATGTGTTGCTAGCACCTATGTTGAACGAAGCTCTAGTTAGAACTAATATACAGACATCTCACTTCAGGGTAAGTGAGAAAAAGAAAAGAAAGTAAAAACCTTTGCTCAATCCAAATGATTTTAAGCAATGGCACATAGGAACAACCGTAAATGATAGTTTCATGGAAACAATCCTTCCATGCAATCACTGCCCATTTGAAAACTATATTCTTTGTGTGGAATAAGCAATTTAAATAAAGAAGAATGAGAAAAATAGAAAAAAAAAAGTAGAAAGAAAATGAAGACGGAGGAAGAGGAGAAAAATAAAAGAAGAACAAGAAGAGCAGAAGAAAAAGAAAAAAAGAAGAAAAATACAAATATGGAAAAGTAAAGAAGCAAATATATACTAGTAACAAGTACGAGATTTTGAATCGGTCAAAAGAGTTCGTCTCTTTATATTCGAAATCTCATTAGATCAAATGTGTGTTACTGGGTAATTTTATACAAACTGCCTATAGATTAATTAGTTTTGGAAGCATATATTTTGCATGAATACATATTTTGTAAATATGGTATTGCCCCCCCCCTCCGACAAAATTGGGGGAGGCTGTAAATTCACCCTTGTTCGTTTGTCCGTTCGTCTGTCCGCACGTTTTTAATAACTTGGAATTGTTTTGAAATTTTGCACACACATTAAACATGACATGGGTAAAAAAAGTAACAGGACGGATTTTTCCGGAAAACTTCAGTTCCCCCCCCTTGGGGGTTCCTTTCGAGTTAAAATGGCTAAAATTTACAATTGTGTGCTTATTAAAAAAAAAGTGATGCCTTGGATTTTTATAAAAATTTCTGAAAACTGATTTCCATATAATTTTCTTTGTCTATATTATGTGGTAATTCTTGGGGCTCCTTTATGGCATATAAAAACACTCTTTGGTGACTATTTTACTATATTTCTCGAAAATTGTCTGTGTATGTCTATTTAACAGTTTTGCATGTTGTTGTACTCGAATTTAAATATGTTAAGGCCTTGGGGATATTTGGGGCTAAATGGGTGTGGGAGGGAAATTATGGACTTAGTCATTTCCTTTTTTTGAATGGTGCAGAACTTATATTTACATATATTAAGGCCAAAAACTGCACCGTTAGTTAATTTTTCCATCCCCCGAGGACTAAATCGGTGGGGGGGGACTTAATCATTTTTTATGCTTCATTCACTGTGCACTCACGAGAGACAATGCATGCTTCACTTAAAAAAAAATAATAAATCACTTGACAAAATCTCGCTAAGTATATATATATATTTTTTTACATGGGGGTCACGACTTATCAAGGCCCGGAGGCCACTCAGGGATAAGGGTTATTGCGTGTACAGTAATCAATGAAATAGTATTGTAGTAACGATTAGTATTGGAGAGTTGATAGAGTGTCTTAATTAAGGGGGCGGTTTGTCAGGAATTTGTTTATGTTGGATTTGAAGACATCCAAATACCTTGAGGTTGTGTTGATATGAAAGTAGTGGAAAATGAGCAATATTTACTACCCCTCAACTTATCGAAATTGAGGCATCATCAACTTTTGAAAAACTTCTTTACTAGAGTTTGACCACTAATGAAGGCCACAAAGCCATTTGAGATGAAGTGTTAAATGGGTGTCAGTTAGGAACCGGGAAAACATCGTGCTAATTATTAATAAATAATGTAATTAAACAATTTAATAACGCAACTTAAGGAGGAATTGTTCACATTAGGTTTGAATACAAGTATATGCGTTACCTAAATAACCTGCCTTGCGGCACCGTGTTTTACAGACGGTAGTTTAAGCGAAGAAGGTTTTATTATAGAAATTTCATTTAGTTCTAGCTAAAACAGGACACGAGAGAGAGAGACAGATAGACAGACAGACAGAGAGGCAGAGAGGTAGAGAGATAGAGGCAGAGAGATAGAGAGACAGAGCGAGAGAGGGGGAAGAAAAATGGAAACTATGTGGAGTGATTTTAGATAGATGGGTTTTCATTTTGATGAATGTTTACGTAATATCCAGGACGGTTCGAGGCAGGCTTGAGTAGGTGATAGGAGAAGTAATTAAGGTAGCCTCAAATATAGGAATGGTGAGAAAACATACATTCCATGTTTGAATAGTGTGTACAGGCTATTATTTCATCCATTTGGAAGAAAAAATAGTATCGCTTCTTGGGCAAAATTTATTTATCACAGAGCCAGGACCCAGTCAGAGCTGACCTGAAAAAACTGATATCTATAGATTCTACATCAGTCAAAACACTCAATTTTGATTAAGTTTGTAACCTGTTTTTAGTACTGAAACGTACTAATGATAATGTCGTCGGTGATTTTGTAAGGAGATTACCAGTACCTGATGCCAGAACCCTCTGTATTAATAATATAAAGATTGACTAAGTACTAAAGTCATATAACCTGCTAACCTCATTAAATCTGGTCTTATGAATTTGATCACGTGTCCAAAGAAACCAGCGGAAGGAGATAGCGTATAATCGCAAAACCGTTTTCGGGGATTTGTAGAGAAGCTAATAAACAAAAGAATGTCATTATTTGAGTATATAACAAAGTAATAAAGTACCAAATGCACAATATGTTACTATTCTACCTATCTCAATAACTTTTCTGTATTTAACAGAATCTACAACTTTTATTCCCTTTGAAAAAAGAACTTGTGTCAAGCTGGTAAAGTATACAGGCAACTCGAAACGAAAAAGCGCTGTCTTTGGAGCGTCAAATATTGTAAAAAATTGTTGCAAAAATAAATAAAATAGGGATCGAAAACCAGATACTAATTGTCAGGAAGTGAAACAGTGACTGTTATTGGGTGGATTTTCATCAATATCTTATTCATTTTTCCGAATTCTGAACCGTCTGGGCCGCAGACAGCGTGTTTTCATCAGCATTACATTTGGATACATGCAATCAAAAATAATGTTTATTTTTATATATTTGTTTTTGAACCATTTTGGCGTCTATATTGATTGTAAAGCAAACCCATTTTTAGTAATGTTTTGATATTTAATGTTTAAAATATTTCTGCTCTAGTAACTTTTCGTCTGATTTTAAAATAAACTAATTCATCATTATTTTGTGTTTTATAATTATGTGCTGTTTTTTTAAGTAGACACATCATTCGTTTTGATATTTAGCAATATTTTTGTTCGTTTTGATATTTAACAATATTGTTGTTCGTTTTGATATTTAACAATATTGTTGTTCGTTTTCATATTTAACAATATTGTTGTTCGTTTTCATATTTAACAATATTGTTGTTCGTTTTGATATTTAACAAATGTCCTTAATCGTTTTGATTTAAAAATATCGTTGTTTGTTTAGATACTAAAATACTGTTGTTCGTTTTGATTAAAAAATATTGTTGGTTGTTATGACTAAAAAATATTATTTTTCGTCTTCATTAAAATATTGTTATTTATTTTGATTGAAAATATTGTTTCTCATTTAGATCCAAGAATATTATTGTTCTTTTTGATAAAATATATCATTGTTCGTCTTGATTAAAAACATATCGTTGTTCGTTTTGATTAAAAATATTGTTGCTCGTTTTGATTAAGAGACATTGTATGTTTTGATTCAACATATTGTTGGTCGTTTGTGTCAGAAAATATTGTTCTTCGTTTTGATTAGAACATATTATTACTCGTTGGGATTAGAAAATATTGTTGTTTGTTTTGATGCTAAAATGTAATTCGTTTTCATTGAAAAATATAGGAGTTTTTTTTTAATTTAAAATATTATTGTTCGTTTTTATTAAAAATATTATTGTTCATTTTGCTTAACAATACTATTGTTCGTTTTGATAAGAACATATTATGTTCTTCGTGATTAAAATATTATCGTTCGCTTTGATTAAAAATAGTATTGCCCGTTTTGATAAAAATATTGATGTTCGTTTCCATTAAAAATTATTGTTGTTTATTTTAATTAAAAATTATTGTTGTTCGTTTCGATCAAAAATTATTGTTAATTGTTTTGATAAAACTTAATGTAGTTTATTTTGATTAAAAATTATTGCAGTTTGTTTTGATTAAAAATTCTTGTTGTACATTTTGATTAAAATATTTATTGTTTATTTTGATTAAAAATTATTGTTGTTTATTTTGATTAAAAATTATAGTTGTTCGTGTCGATTAAAAATTATTTTTGTTCGTTTTGATAAAAAATTATTGTTGTTCGTTTTAATTAAAAATATTGTTGTTCGTTTTTATAAACAATAGTGTTGTTTTATTTGATTAAAAATTATTGTTGTTTGTTTTGATTACAATATTGTTGTTGGTTTTGATTAAAAATTATTGTTGCTGGTTTTGATTAAATATAATTGTTGTTTATTGCGATTAAAATTATTGTTGTTCCTTTTGAGTACAAATTATTGTAGTTTGTTTTTATTAAAAATTATCGTACTTTTTAACTAAAAAAATATTGTTTATTTTGATTAAAAATTCTTGTTGTTTGTTTGAATTAAAAATTATTTTTGTTCGTTTTTATTGAACCTTATTGCTGTTCGTTTTGGTTAAAAACATATTGTTGTTCGTTTTGATTAAACACATATTGTTGTTTGTTTTGATTAAAACCATATTGTTGTTCGTTTGGATTAAAAAACTATTGTTGTTTGTTTTGATTAAAACTATTGTTGTTTGTCTTGATTAAGAAATATTGTTGTTTGTTTTGATTAAATATATTGTTGGTGGTTTGGATCAGAAAATATTATTCTCCGTTTTGATTAAAAGATATTATTACTCGTTGTGATTAGAAAATATTGTTGTTTGTTTTGATGCCAAAAATGTCGTTCGTTTTCATTGAAAAATATAAGTGTTTGTTTTGATTTAAACTATTATTTATTAAAAATATTATTGTTCATTTTGCTTGAAAATATTATTGTTTATTTTGATAAAAACATATTATGTTCGTAGTGATTAAATTATTGTCGTTCGCTTTGATTAAAAATAGTATTATTCGTTTTAATAAAAATATTTATGTTCGTTTCGATTAAAAATGATTATTGTTTATTTTAATGTAAAATTATTGTTGTTAGTTTTCATTAAAAATTATTGTTGCTGGTTTTGATTAAATATAATTTTTGTTTATTTTGATTAAAAATTATTGCTTTTTATTTTGATTAAAAATTATTATTGTTCGATTTGATTAAGAATTATTGTTGTCCATTTTGATTAAAAATTATTGTTGCTTGTTGTGATTAAAATTATTGCTGTTCGTTTGGATTAAAAATTATTGTTGTGTGTTTGAATCAACGAATAGTTGTTCGTTTTGAGTTAAACTTATTGCTGTTCGTTTTGATTAAAAATTATTGTTGTTCGTTTTGATTAAAAGCTAATGCTGTTTATTTTGATAAAAACTATTGTTGTTCATTTTGATAAAAAAACTATTGTTGTTTATTTTGATAAAAAACTATTGTTGTTTATTTTGATTAAAATTATTGTTGGTTATTTTGATTAAATGTTATTGTAGTTTTTTTTTCATAAAAATTATTGTTTTTTGTTTTGATTAAAATAATTGTTGTCTGTTTTGATTAAGAAATAATGTTATTTGTTATATTATGAAATATTGTTGGTTCTTTATTATGACATTTTATTGTTTGTTTTGATTAAAATAATTGTTGGTCTTTAGGAACAGAAAATATAGTTATTTGTTTTGATGAGAATATATTATTACTCTTTTGGATTAGAAAATATTGTTGTTTGTTTTGATGCTAAAAATTTCGTTCGTTTTCATTGGAAAATATTAGAGTGTGTTTTGAATAAACATATTATTGTTCGTCTTTATTAAAAACAGTATTGTTAATTTTGCTTAACAATATTATGGCTCGTTTTGATAAAAACATATTATGTTCGTCGTGATTTAAATATTATTGTTCGTTTTGATTAAAAATAGTATTGTCCGTCTTGATAAAAATATTGATGTTTGTTTCGATTAAAAATTAGTGGTATTACTTTGATAAAAAATAATTGTTATTTATTTTGATTAAAACTTATTGTTATTCGTTTTGATTAAAAATTATGGTTATTTGTTTAAATTAAAAATTATTGTTGTTTGTTTTGATTAAAATTATCCGTTCTTCCTTTTCATATAAAATTATTGTTGTTAGTTTTGATAAAAATTATTGTTGCTCGGTTCAATTAAAATATTGTTGTTTATTTTGATTAAAAATTATTGTTGTTTGCTTTGATTTAAAAGTATTGTTGTCTGTTTTGATTATAAATTATTGTTGTCTATTTTTATTAAAAATTGTTATTGTTTATTTTGATTAAATATTATTGTTGTTTATTTCGATTAAAAATTATTGTTGTTTGTTTTGATTAAAATTATTGTCTTTCGTTTCGATTAAATATTATTGTTGTTTGTTTTGATTAAAAATTATTGTTGTTTGTTTTAATTAAAATTATGTTTGTTCGTTTTAATTAAAAATAGTGTCGTTTGTTATGATTACATTTGTTGTTTGTTTTGATTAAAAATTATATTTGTTAGTTTTGATTAAAATTATTGCTGTTTTTTTATTAAAAATTGGTGTTGTTTATTTTGATTAAATATTATTTTTGATTTTGATTAAAAGTTATTGTTGTTTGTTTTGATTAAAAATTATTGTTTTTCGTTTTGATTAAAAATATTCTTGTTTGTTTTCATTAAAAATTATTTTGGTTTATTTTGATCAAAATTGTTGTTTTTGTATTGATAAAAATTATATTGTTGTTTTAATTAAAAAATTTGTTGTTCGCTTTCATTAAAAATATTGTTTTTAGGTGTGATTAAAATTATTTCTTTATATTGGTAAAAAATACTGTTGCTCGTTTTGGTTAATAATTATTGTTGTTCGTTTTGATTAAAAATTATTGTTGTTCGTTTTGATTAAAAATTATTATTCGTCGTTTTGATAAAAACTTATTGTAGTTTTGTTTTGGAAACAAATTATTGTTTTTTGTTTTGATTAAAAATGATTGTTTTTGTTTTGATTAAAATTATTGTTGTTTTGTTTTGATTAAAAAATTATTGTTGTTTGTTTTGATTAAAAACAATTGTTTGTTTTGATTAAAATTTATTGTTGTTCGTTTTGATTAAAAGTTGCTGTTGTTTGTTTTGCTAAAACCTATTGTTGTTCCTTTTGATTAAAAAGTATTGTTGTTAGTTTTGATAATAAATTATTATTGTTTATTATGATTAAACATTATTGTTGTTCGTTTTGGTTAAACATTATTCTAGATAGAGTATAAAATTGACTTACTAATCTAGTAGAAGTCCAGCTTATTGTAATGTATTGCACACTTTTCACAGACATTGATAGTTATCCTATACCGCGCAGTTTTTATCGATTGTGCATGAATTAGATCAATTCGCTTGTATTTCTCTATAATATACACAGAAAACCCCGTGCAACCAAAACTAAAAATAAATGTTATTACTTCCTTTGCCTAATATATTTCCACCTAAAATTTCCCAGATGTAGGATAGGTTATCACATAATCCCGTCTGTGCAAAGTATAATGTCTTCAAATCCAATGTGAACATATACCTTCTACAAACGGCCTTATTATGTAATCAATTTTTTTTTATTTGTAAGCCTCTCATAATATTCTTCCAAATCTACTGACAATCTATCTCTCACACAAAATCGTACACTTTACGCTTAATCAGTACGGGCGCATTAATTGATAGAAATTAAATAAAATGAATCCATCGATTCAATTTATCGATTCATCATTTTCAAAGTTATTGATTTTTCTGAAATACTTTTACGAGAAAGTATAAAGTAGGATACTAAAGCAATTTTCTTAGTAAATTAAAATATTTTAACATTTTGTTGCTTATCTTAGTGTATAAAAGTGAAATGATACCAGAATGCATGTTGTATATATATATATATATATATATATATATATATATATATATATATATATATACAGCTGTATAAATATTTGGGAAATGGTTACTTATCTTTTATTGCGAGTGAGAAAAATATTAGTTGACGTAAAAAGGCAAATTTATCATGGATGTTTCTCAGATTGGTATCTCTTAAATAACTTCCATACCTCGTGACAGGTCCTAGATATGATCTAAAACTATATCCGATGGTGAGGCCCCACCTTGCGGGCCTTGGGTAGTGTGGAGCCACCCTTTAATTGCCATTGATTCCAGGTCCACTCTGATCCGGAGTGGTAGTACCTGTTAGGTTCCAAACTATGGGTTAAATAGAATCCGACTTAAAAAACAAATATACTCCATTAAAAATCGTTCCTCAAAATAACTAAATTCGGCATTAAATAACCTGAAAAGGTTGATATGCCGTAAAAAAGCAACCAACCAACCATACCTCGTGACATAAAAATCTACGAAAGTTGAAAAGGTTGATTATGTGGTTTGATACTAATTTATTACATGCGCGAAGTTAAACACAAGACAGTTGACTTATAGTGGACATAAAACTGATTTCGAACATTATTTAATAAATGTAATAATGTACATAAATAGTTGTAAGGTGTTATTAACTCTTTTCTTTTTTATTGAGTACAATAAAATAACTTGGACGTTTTTAGTGCTTAATTTATTTTGTAGATGTTGTTTCAAGACTGGGCCAATTTCATCTCTACAGAGATATATTATAGTGGCATAAGATATTAAGATGATGCTATCCTACTGCCTGTTGGATATTTAGCAGATGACCCCAAAAAAGAGAGGCAGAATATTTGTTGTACAAAAGCAGATCGATTCCATGTAAAGAATGCGATTCTTACCTCCATTTGAAATTGGACTTCATAATTTGACTATGAATATCGGCCAAAAAGATTAGAACAATAGACAATGGAAATTATTAAACATTCTAGGGTAAGAGAATCTAAAAATCAAAACTGTCAGTGGGAAATAAACAAGAAATATGTAGATCAGCTGTGCTGTGTTTTATTCGCTGTGAGTGTGTATATATCGCAGACCAGTGATAAAAGCGATTTAGAAATGATATAGACTGAAAAGCACATTTGAACAACCAGCTTAAGCAAATATATAACACTATCCTGTTTGAAAATTATCGAATTATCAACTGAAAAATTGAAAATGAACGCTCTGCAGAAGGACTAAAGATAAATACTGGAAAATGCCAAAAATGATTGATAAACTACATCCTGACGTCAAAACAGAAGATAGTAAAGTAGAAGAGGTTGATAATTCTGTTTTCACCTGATCCTTAGTTTCGAATGTATTAGACAAAAGTATTGCATTATACTTTTTATACTTTTGCAGCATAAGAAACATACATAGATCAGAAAATATTTGTCCTATTTTTCGAACCTGTATATTACACTTATGGGCCCAATAAAATATACACCCACGGGTAAAACTTGAGGCTTTTTCTAATTGTGATATATATTTTAACAAGTAAAATTCAATAAAACTCAACTTAGTTTATTTGGAATCCTTTTTTCTAATAAATATACAAAAAACTACACAATGACGACAACTAAACAAAAATGGAAAGAAAATGAGAGAGATACCCCCCTCAACAACTAGTACATAAAAATAACTACTTTTCTCTCATGTCAACTAGTAGAACAGCACTCGACAAAATCTGTATTTCATATTGCAACGTAGGGTTCCGCAATGCTATTCGACTACAAATTAGTCAGCGACGGTATCCAGCACAAAAATAACACACCCTATTTATCAAATTTCTAAAGGTCTGATGTAATTCGAAGAGTCTTATCTGATAAAACAGATTTAAGTTTTATGTATACATTAAGATGGTTTATACAAATAAAAGATGTTTATCTACTGACATTAAAATCAAATTTAGATATACGCTAATACTTTTTTTCTGCGGATAAATTTAATACCAAATTTAAATGCACAGCTTTCTGTCAATATAAGCAAAAGATTTTATTCTTATAAGAACGTTATTAATGGATTTCATAAAAGTTTCCGTCAAATCTTAGTATATCGTTTATCTATGTTGGGGATTATTTCTCACGTAAATATTTAAAACTTTATGTCGGCTTCTTATCGTTTGGATATTCCTCTGAGGATAATCATGTCTAAGATTTTATTCAATTTCAGTAATTTCTATGAAAACATACGGTTCTGAAGCCTATTATATATTCATCAATACTGTCGATTTATAAATAGCTAAGAAGATGTATATCCAAGCACATTTATTGGCGATTTGAATATTTACATATATATATATATATATATATATATATATATATATATATACATACATATACATACATATATATATATATATATATATATATATATATGCCTACAACTAGTACGAAAGTAATACGAAAGTATACATTTATGCGTAAACTTTAACAGACTGTATATACTCACGAAGGGGTGTCTGCGCGTGAATTTCTTTTGTAGCAGAAGGTGCGCAGTCTCCAACCACACATCTTCTGAGTCGACATTGTTAAATACCAGTGTCAAGTGAAGTATACAAGACGACTGGAAACAAATGCCGAGATAAGCGGAGAGCATATACAGCGTCTAGAATTCCCAAATGGTCACCCATCTGGTACTAACCAGGCTCAATGTTACTTTGATTTGACGAGAGCCGGTGTGTCAACGCGATGATGCCGTATATATATATATATATATATATATATATATATATATATATATATATATATATATATGATTATTGCAACGTCTTGTCAGACGAGAGCCACTACCTCAGTCACTAAAAGTCCATGTGCCCGAAGAGGACTTTTTAGCCCTTCCAGCGACTTGCAAACCCTCAAGCAGACATGCCACTGAAAACGTTCACTGATTTGTATGAAACTAACAGCAACAGAACCGGTATTATCGTGGTTAATGTGATTAACAAAACCTGCCTCAGACAACAGAGCCCGATCACACACCTTACAGGTCCAGAGATCTCCATGGTTGGGCGGCAAGGTTTGGTATTTCGTACATGCTCTCTTAAGCTTCGGTCGGTCTATTTTGGCTGCTTCAAAGTGTTCTGCGCCCTATATATCAGTGTCCTCCACTGATTGCGATCATACGCTAGGGACTCCCAGTCGTCAGCAAGAATATGAACACTCACCAGACTCTCCCTGTCTATCACGAAAACGTTTTTTGGGCTTGTGCTGGCGTCTTTTTCCAAGAAAGAGCTCACCATAGAACAACTGAACAACGCACCTGGTTCTTAATAACAATGGTAGCAATACTGGTTGTTTTGGCATTTTTAAGACATATATATCAGGGACAAAGCTATACCACTTTAAACCAAGAATGTGTCTAAGGCAGTGCTGATGGAACCTCTCGAGCAATTCTTTATGTGACCGGTACAAGGTCCAAGTTTCAGATGTGTAGAGTAGGGATGGTACTACACATGCTTGATATACTGAAATTTTAGTTGTCAGAGTTAGATCACCGTCAGACCAGACTATCTTGTAACCTTCCAAAAGCATCAGATGCTTTGCTGATTCTCTGTCTTATTCCCGCATCAAGAGTGCCATCATTTGATAAGGTACTCCCAAGGTAGACAACATTTTTTACAACTCCAAGACGCTTTCCACAGACGAAGACATCAGGTTCCACATATAGATCATCGGAAGCTGGAGTGTACATGACTTTAGTTTTCTTAATGCTAACTGTCAGTCCGAAGCAGGTACAAACATTTATAAAGAGATCCATCACTAGTTGCATATTACTGGGGGTGTATTACCAGGTCAGCATCATCAGCATACAACAGTTCCCTAAGAAGCCATCACTAACAAGTGTTTTGGCTTGGAATCTTCTGAGGTTGAAAACCTTTCCAGTCGTTCGGAATCTAATATAAGCATCGATATCACAATCGTGGAAACCATACCAGAGCACAGCAGTCAGATAGAGCGAAAACAATGTTGGTGCAGCTATATCACCCTGCTTCCCACCAATATAAATGTGGAATTCTTCCGAAAGCCGACCTTTCATGCTACGATGAAGTTGCTTTGACTTGTCTGTAAAAGCAGGTGTACAGCCAAATTTGTCCAGCACTTTCCAGAGAGCCTCACGGTTGACTGTGTCAAACGCCCTGGTTAAGTCCACAAACACCTGTCAAAAAAGGCATACGCTGTTCACTACATTTGTCCAAGAGCTGTCTAGTTGGTTCAACATCAAGTTTCGGGCAAAAGGAACATTTAGGGATACTTTCTATTGCAGCAATATCAACATTGGATGGGTTATGAAAAAGATAATGAAAGTCTTCATGTTATCGATGCATACTTTCATCTGATGGTTTAAAGCAAGGTTTTTCCATCCTTCGCCAGGAGTGGTGTAGTTGAAGAGGGTTTTGGACCATAAGCTTGATAAAGCAAAGTGTAGAATGTTTTGACATCTCTATGATCGTAGGCAATCTGTACTTCCCTGGAGAGTTCAGACCACCATTTGTTTTTTATTCGGCTCACACAACACTGAACGTCACTCCGCACATAAAAAAGTGGGCAGCGAGCGCTGGCTTGTTCGGAGGTGAAGAGTTGAGAAGTTTCAAATAAGCTTTCCGCTTTCTATCAATTTGAGGTTTTATTTGATTGAAATCATCATCAAACTAATCTCGATGTCTGGGAACCTTCAAGAGCTTCAACACCTTTTTTGGTATATTGTATCTCTTACTGTCTCCCAATTACAATCTGAGAAATCCATCTAGTTGAAAGTAGATTTCAAGGAACTTCGTACAACTGGATCTTTCAATTTGGAAACATTAATACATTTAGGCACTTTGACACCATTGAAACGGCTTTTTGCGAACTGTAATTCTCAGTTTAGCTCTGACCATTAAATGATCAGTACCACAGTCAGCACCACCCATTACTCTAACTTTGCAAAAATTTTCCAAGATCACGACGTCTACACAGTATGATTACCTACTGTGTAGACGCAAGCAAATGGGCATGTTTAGATTGGGGATAGAACCATGTCTCCTTGTTTTTTTTGGTGGGAAAAGTTGTTGGTGATAACAAGATTTAGTTTATGCAGGGATGGAGAAGCAGCATACCATTTGAATTGACTCTACCAATGCCATATGGACCCAACGGAGACCAAGTCTCATTGTCTGATCAAACCCGTGCATTGAAGTCACTAAGAACCACCAAACTCTCAGCACTTGGCAAACCGGTGATAACAGATCTAAGCATATGATAAAAGGAAGTAATACTGTCTTCAGACGAAGTAAGAGTCGGCGCATAGACAGAAAGAACATTCATGTAACGACCAGCAGCAAGGGGCATTCTCAATGTCATTGCACGGTCATTTATGCCTACTGGCTGTTCGATCTTGTCAATTAAGGAGTTCTTAACTGCAAAACCAACACGAGCCTCACGCTTCTCCTTTTCAGCTCTACCAGACCAGAAGATCGTGTAGCCCGACTCGCGCTCAACCAGTTGATCCTAACCTGCAAAACGTGTCTGAGAGAGTGCAGCAATGTCTATATTGTATCTTTGTAATTCCTTAGTTAAAAGTGCACTCTTCCGTTCTAGTCTTTTACCATTGCCATTAAGTGTTCTCACATTCAAGCAAAAGAGCTGGAGTGGGTGTCCTTTAACATAATATCTTCTGTTCAATACATTTTTCCAAGAACTGTCTAGCAGAAAACACAATATCCACAGTTCCTCGTCCACCTCTAAAACCAGACTGGGATTCCGGAAGGATATCAGGACATACATACTTTTCTAATCGGTTTAGCAAGAGCCGTGCAAATACCTTTCCAACCACACTCAGCAGTGAGATACCTCGATAATTTGCACAAACAGATCGTGTGCCCTTTCCTTTGTACAACATAACCAAGATGGCATCTACCCAATGTTGGGCAACCGGGTCACCCTGCTATACTGACAGGATTAAAGAGTGGACCACACAATGTATATTGACACCACCATGTATCAGCAGTTCAACAGGGATGCCATCCAGACTTTGTTCGAGTTTTTTTCTCATCATATTGGATCGTCAAGAAAGTTTATAGACGGATGCTATCTATATTTTTTTATTTTTCTGGTACTCATTTATATATATATATATATATATATATATATATATATATATATAAGAATAAATATAAATTTAGCTATGATAAACGATTCTAAGTTTGATTTATATTAATAAATAACTTCGGTACATTTCACTGACCTGTTTCATTTACATATTTTTATGTCAATATTGAAATTTCCCTTACGTATACTTATAAAAACAATATAAAGTATTTCTTTAAAAAAGATAAGCACGTTAACGTAATGTTGGATATGAAAACAAATAGATGCATAGCGTTTCTAACAAAAATGTATGGGTATGAACAAATAATGAAATATAGTTGCGAAACGTTTTTTCACTCCTCTTACACACACACACACACATATATATATATATATATATATATATATATATATATATATATGTTTGCAAAGAGGTCTACGGGGATCGATCTACGTTAAAGCATTTCATGTTTTCTCAAAACGCAGAGTGAATTTCGCTACGCACTATGCTTGCAGCTCTGGCATAAAATAAGGTTTAAACGTTAGTCGAAGCACGTACACTCATTAAAATGTTTATATATTTTTGTTATCTTTTAAAAGCTCTACACTCTTGTTGAGAACTTCTGGAGAATTATCGTTTTTTGTTTTGTTCATGTAAATAATATACCTGAACTTGATTAATCAATTTATACACACACACACACGCACACACACATACACACACATATATATATATATATATGTATATATATATATATATGCCACGCATACACATACACACATACATGCACGTGTATATATATATATATATGTGTGTGTGTGTGTGTGTGTGTGTGTGTGTGTGTGTGTGTGTGTGTGATTCATTCACAGGTACTTTTTTCCATTACTTTTCGTTTATAGGGCCACTGGCTTGCTGAACAACATATCATGTCCCAAGGGTGCTCAGAGAAGATCATAAAAGGAGACGCTCTTATGTCAGCAGGGAGATGGCTGAGTTGATCAACAGTTCCTGCAATACTGGAGGCTCTCCTGAACTGCGATGAAAGCTGGATCTATTGCTATGACCCAGAGACCAAGAGACAGATTTTGCAGCGGAAGCATGCTGTCTGTCCCAGATTAAAGAATTCCAGAGAGAGCCAATCCGCCAGAAACTTATTATGATCCCTTATTTTGACAGCTCATGCATGATTTATTCTCACTGGACAGACAATAAACAAGTGTTGGGGTTATAAGGGATTTCAAATTGTATCAGTGGCGTTTCCACCAATACAATGCACCAGTCCACAACTATTTGACCAAGATAGGCATATCCACACAGTCCTTCCCCCTTATTGTAGGCCAGGCCTTGCTCTTTGTGACTTTGGGTTATTCCCTAAGTTAAGGAAAACTTTAAAGTCTGTTCTTAGGAGACATTTGAGGATATAAAAGAGACTGCGATAAGAGTCATTGAAACGTACATACAAGAGGAGTTCAATGTGACCCTCCCAGAAGTTGTTGGATCGGTCCAAATGTATATTGCAGCCGGAGGAGATTACTTCGTAGGGATTAGATTTTCATGTGTGTACTAAATGCCCTCATACAAAAAATGTCTCGGAACTTATTGAAAGACCATCATAAATATAAATATATATATATACATTAAACATGCAAATTTCTGACAATATCGCCATTTTAAAAACATTTTATTAGCATTCCAATTCTCACCTCCAGATAAGAAAATCTTTGATACACCACATTTCCATCTTTAAACATAATACTAATAAGCCTAAAAAAGCATATTCTTTAAGTACTTAAAGCTAACCCCACCCCAAAAATATTAACAACATAAATTTCAATAATAAAAAAAAATATTTATAACGTGTAACGTTGTCCGGATACCAACACGCTATAGCCCCAATCGCCAAGAAGACCAAGCATGGAAAATTACTTTTATCTGCTTTTTTGTTGTATAACGACATTTATTCCCTTATTTTATCGTTACAGCTATGATGTCCTTCACTTAATCGTCTTCTCGAACGTATTCACGCAGCTAACGTGATTTCAAACCTTATTGCCATCTCAAACATGGTCTTATTTGTAAAGCCTTTATTTGGTCCTAACGGTGACACCATTCCAAATGCGGTATGTTACAAATGCCCTGAATTGTTACATAAAGTTATGAGTATAAGAAATAAGATTTGATTTAACGAAAGGAAAAATTGCACCTATAAATATCGTAATATCTATGATGATATCATACTAGACGGTGAATCTGGACATATATTATCCTACTCAGTACGGAAAGTACTCACTACGGAAAGTATCGAAAGTAAATCACCGAAATTTTGCAAGAAAGTTATGTAATTAATTTTTTTTAAGAATTGAAAGAATTAAAACTAAATCATACAGAAAAGAATTGCCTTTATTTTTTAATGAAACGTGTTTAAACGATATGTTGCTCCCTGTATATATATATATATATATATATATATATATATATATATATATATATATATATATATATATATATATATATATATATATATACGAGGGGCATGAAATAAGTAATGCCCAATTTTCATAGCAGTAGAGCAACGAAACTTGGCACAGTTATTAGTCTTTCTCTACAAAGGAAACACCCAGATTTATGAATTTCTCCCATCGTTTGATGCAGCTCTGGAGACCGTTTCTGTAGAAAACCCCAGGTTGGTCCTCCAACCATGACGTGACTTTAGAAATCATGGCTGCATCATCTGGGAAAAGCTTCCCTTTCCTTTCAAAAACAAGTTCATAGCTGGAAAGAGGTGAAAGTCAGAGGGTGCAAGGTCAGGGGAGTAGGGAGGATGGGGAAATTTCATAACCACACGCACCTGTTTCTGATCTGGCAACATGCCAGTTGTGAACCGGAGCATTATCCTGCAGGAGGAGGGTATATTTGCTGATCTTCCCCTTCTTCTTGATTTTGATAGCTTCTCTTAATTTCCTGAAAAGTGAAGCATGATAGGTTCCTGTAATTGTGGTACCCTTTGTCATGAAATCTGTCATCACTACTCTGTCCTGGTCCCAGAAAACAGTGAGCATGACCTTGCCAGCGGATGGCTGCACCCTTGCCTTCTTTGGAGGTGTTGATTCCAAGTGCTTCCACTACATTGACTGGGCTTTAGTCTCTGGATCATAGTGATGAGCCCAGGTTTCATTCTGTGTAATCAGTCTTTTGAATTTTTTTTACTTATCTTCTTGGCACATCTCCAAATTCATCCTCGAGCACTCGACACGTTCTCGCTTCTGGAATGGCGTGAGCAACCTGAGAATCCATCTGGAAGACACCTTATGCATATACAAATAGTCATGAATGATAGTTTCCACAGACCATGTACTAATCTTGACATCTTGGGCTATTTGGCGAATAGTAATGCGCCGATCTTCCAAAATGGCGGCCTCAACTTGACGGACAGATGCCTCATCAATGGCAGAAGGGGGACGACCAGGTCTGGGAGTTGTTTCCACAGACTTTCGGCCATGTTTGAATTCACGATGCCAGCGTTTTACAAGGTCATATGATGGGGCATTATCACCATAAGTTTCTTTCATTTCATCAAAAGTCTCCTGTGGTGTGCGTCTTTTCAAATACAAAAACCGGGTCACTGCTCGACATTCAACAGGCTCAATTTCACATCTGACTCAGTTCAAACACCTGTAAAACAGAAACCACAATAAGTTCAGAGCTGTAATTTGCCACATAACACGTAGAGATATAAATCATTGCGCATGCAAAATTTACAGCAAGATCAGACAACTGTAAGTGGGTCAGCGGCATTAGTAATTGCAAGCCCCTTGTATATATATATATATATATATATATATATATATATATATATATATATATAAAATTTCTTTCAGTTTGTACTCTTTTGAGAACTAACTCTAATGCATTTTTATATCCGGGTTTAGTGTTTTGAAAATGTTTTAGTAGAGAAACTTTGATAATTAATGTGTTTTAATATAATGTTGCTCCTATATATATATATATATATATATATATATATATATATATATGTATATATATATATATATATATAAATCCCCGAAACAGTTGTTCATGGTAAAACACTGACAATCGCTTAAAATATAAATATATATAGTAAATTCGAGAGAACACGTTGATGCAGTGACTGCAGGTGATTGAATGACTTACTGACTAAATAGTCTTCTAACGAATGATAAAAAATATTTTTTTTGTATACTTTTACTGGTCTGATACTGGTCTCCCGCTTTATTGTTTTTTTTTAACAAAGATTTGCTTCTACTTTGCCGTTAACCCCGAAAAATGGTTCATTCGCCCTTTGGAAGGTCTTGATTTTAAATCCTTCAGGGCGACTAGCCACCCTCCTTACCAAACAAGTCCGGTGGGGGAACCAGTTTAGTCGCCGGTGACCCGACCATGAAGCATATATATATATATATATATATATATATATATATATATATTTATTTATATATATATATATATATATATATATATATATGAAACTTAATGTAATGCCTTATTAAAACATAATGTAGGTTATTGAAATCACTTTATCTGCAAAGTGTCTCTCCTTATTCATTTTTTCTTTCAGTTTGTAACTTCTTGACAAATGACTCTAATGCATTTTTATATTCGGCTTTCGTTCTTTGAAAATGTTTTAGCAGAGAGAGACTTTGATAATTAATGTGTTTTAAGGATTTCAACAGGGAAGCCATTAACACTCAAAATGCGATGCGTCTTTCAACTGATTGAAAAATATTCGCGAATGTAACCGGAGCCTGTCATTATTATGAACGGCTTTTATGCTGTTAAGACGAGAACTTAACTAGAAATTTCGCGTGAAAATTGAATTTTCCTTTGTAATAGAAATATATAATCGTATCAAATAATATTATTGGGACTTGAAATTTAAGTGGTACATCAGCAGGGTTACTCTGTGTTTGACAGTTTAACAAGACATAACATAAATTTCTACTTAAACTTGATAAAAATTGTAGTGATTCTTTTTCCACGTATCAGACGGTATTCTAAGACTCATTAATAACTAGTAGCCAATATGACCTCCCGCCTGATTGTATACTTCATGATGAACGATCATATACTACTCGATGTCCCCAAAGGAATATGTAATGCCTTGGAAGATGGTCAAATGACGCCATAGCTTTTTGATTGAAAGCCATGTTTAAACTTAGGGAAGTTTCCAATAAATAAATAATCTGTAATCTTTGAGACGAATAATAGAGTTTTACGTGGGTAGCCAGTCTAGAACTGAAAAAAGTATACAGACGAAGAGCAAAAATCTTTCTCATTTGGACACGAAAAACTATGTGCAGCAGTTCTAAAAGATCCAGTATTTCATAGGGTGATACCAGTTTCTGATCAGGTGCTAGTAGAACGTGGATCTATTTATTGGGCAGTTCTTATCAACAATGTCTATAAACAGAACCTATCAATTCTCATTAATAATACCCTCACATGCTTTCAAAAACATTCCAACATGAACATCTAGACTAACCCAAACGACCATATGCCTTAGCATTGCTAGTCTTCTAAATCTTCCGATTTCCCTGCTGGCTTCTGATTAGGGCTAGGACAATAGCACATTCTTTTCATTATTTTGACTCTCAAGTATGTATCCGTTTATATCTTATATAGAGTGATATTGTTCTCGGCTGATTAACTGCGTCCGTGTCGGATATATACTCGAGAGTCAAAATACTGAAAAGAATATGCTGTTCTCATAGCCCTACTTATGACAAATTAGAAACGAATATTTTAATTGTGGCACCATCATTAAAAGATTGCCGAAGAAAACCAATGGGTTCCGTTTACCTGGTTTTACTGTCCAACAGAGCTTCCAGTCCGTAGATGTGTTTTCTTAACCACGGCTATGGAATACATTCTGTTTAGTTAACCGCAGTACATCGGTGGTAAGCTAACAACTGTTACTTTTGTGTAAGTTTTACTTGGACTTTTTCAAATCAGTGATATTTATCTCCATAGGCTATTAGACATACGCGCTCACATCTAACTAATAAAACACTTTTAAACGATATAAAATTGAAGGGAATTTATTAATAAGAATCATTGTTAACTGAAGTAAGTACCAGTTCAATTACCCTAAAGAATTACCACAAACATCGGACGAATTCCATACATAGATTAACTAGTCGTAACTGAAGAGCCATGCGTGACAATACAATATGCAAATGGATACGAAATAAATAGAACGGGATAGAAACACTACAGTAATTAAAGCATCCAGAACTTATTAGCTGAAAGGATGAATGTATTGATAATGTGTGATGATAATATCGTAATACTAAAAATAATACAGGTGTGATGGATATGAACAGAAGTATTAGAAGAAATATTGGATATACCAACTCCAATCACAGATACATTGATATCATATGTAAATAATTGTACTCATCTTAAAAAAAAGCATTACAATCCAACCAGATGATGAAATAAGACATATAGATACGTTCTTACGTACTAATGAGACTAATGGAATAATTTCAATTCAGATTCATCAATATCCTAAAATGTGAAAAAAATAATTTTGGTTCTATAATAACACTAGTCGGAATGAATTAGCGAATGTCTACAGGCAATTTGTTGAAAAATAGGAATTAGTAATTGCATCAATAACTCAAGTAACTAATCGGGGATAACCCAACCACATGTTTATACTATCTGATCTTTTCTTTTTACAAGGTAGTCACCACTTATCAAGGTCCGGAAGCCACTCGGGGGTAAGGGGTTTTATGTGTACAGTACGTTAGTGTTGCAGATTTGATAAAGTGTCTTACTTAAGGGGGCGGTTCATCTGGAATTTGTTAACATTGGATTTGAAGACATCCAGGTTGTAGTCAGGTGAGAAACAGGCAACCGGAACAGAGTTCCACGGGCGTGCATTCTAAGAAACAAGCTTTGTTCATGGAATCTACGTTTTGATGTTGGCACAGCTGAACCACATGTTTATACTCTCACCTCATGAGAATAACGTAAAATAACCGCTGAAGCATGTCACCTCAGTCTGTGTATGCATAAATTTCGACATGAAAAAATATGCATGACAAAAAATGCTGATAACTAGCACAAAGCAGGGATACAGGTAATCGTACATAAATATATAATATACAAATCGCACTATGCATTAAATACGAGGGGCATTTCAAATGTAATGCCTCTTATTATGGATCAGAGTATATTGCTCATTGCATTGTTATGATGACTGAACTCATGTATTCATGACCGGAAATTTTAATCTGTCTGTTGTAGATATCGACGGTGGGAAACTCTATGAAAGCAACCCGTACGTTAGAAGCAGAGCTACGTCATTGAATTCTTGGCAACGGCTCATATAGAATGGTGGTGACTATGTAGAAAAATAAATTATATAGTACAAATAGTTACTGGTTTTAATGAAACCACTTCCATCTTTGTAACCCGTGAATATTTTGAGTTTCAAGTATCGGAGGCATTACTGTTGAAACCACTATTATAGAACCGTTCGTTTCTTGCAACATCTATGTATATAATGTATATAATGTATATTGCTATAGCAATAGCAATATATATTATAGGAGTGCTTTTTGCCTCCATATTTGTTTTGAAAAGCAATAGTTAAATAAGTAATCACATTCATTCTCTGAACAACTGTTTTATTAGATATATAAATTTAATGTGCTTTGTAAAATTCATAAAAAAAGGCGGAGTTAATTTGTTCATATATTTGTATTATATTTTTATTGTATTGTATTGAGCGAGTGAACTTTTTATAAAATAAAACCATAGTGTAGAAAATGCTTAAACAAAGTGGCATTATGACGTAGTTTCAACTACAAAAACATGTACATATTCTTCATTATAATTACATGTGAAGGGATGTAACGAATTAGAAACTGATATTTCGCAAAATAGGCCGGCTTGTAGGTAAAAAAGAACATATTAATTAAAATATTATATATGTTTAGCATTATTGAGGATTTTCAGGTGTCTTACCAGGAAAACCTAATTCTACTTTCAATTGTATGTTATAATAAGGGCAAGGTTGACGAGAGTTGCAAGAATACCTCAATCATTCCTTATTCTTACACCGAAATATAAAAAAAAATGAATCAATCAACGTTCATTCTCAAAGACTGTTTTCATAAAAATTTGGATAAGAAAAACACATGTTAAAATCTAATAATAAAATATCTATTTTAAAGATTGGCTTTTGCTTTACACATATACATGTTAATTTAATTCACAACTATTTGAAATTAACTCAAGTGATATACCTATTCTAAGTTTTATCGTTGAGTTTTAGCTTTCCTCAATTTACTGTTTTGTAGCTACCTCTTTCAGTATAGAGTATCTATCAATCACACGTAAATCTTTTTCTCTTTCTCCTTCCCGGCTTGATCATTGTATTTACAAACAGGAATTATAAAGAGAGAACGAATAAAACCAATCAAATAGTACAATACGCAGCAATATCAATTAACTTGGACTCATTGAGAGAAACAAGCGAAGGGTTGTAGAGCGAACGGGAGTTATGGACTGACTATACGCTGCCATTGTTTTTCTCGTTCGAAACATCTAACCCGAGATAAATGAGTGACGCAAAGGGTATTTCTATTGTATGTTAACAAATGTATTCACGGCTTTTTTTAAATAACCAACTAAGAAGCCATATAGATAAAGCTGACTCTAAGCTAATTATCAATGACCTTTTAGACACGCTTGTAAAGCAAGGATGAGTTAATCTTACAGGAAGCCATACGAGCTAGACACCACTGCGAACATTGAAGTAATTATTGATTACTGTTTTAGAATGGCTACTAGATAAATGAAACACGCATACACATACACACGAATACACACAGACACACATACCCAGACACATACACACACAGATATATATATATGTATATATATATATATATATATATATATATATATATATATATATATATAGATATTATTCTATACTAAACTTCTGAATTTGTTTGTCACCGTCTCAAATTTTGACGTAATGACGTCATTTCTAGTAGAGTTTTCAAACTTAACGAGTCTGGAACATTTTGTTTTCGATAATAGCTGGTAGCATATAGTCATTGTGAACATTTGGAAACACTTTAATATATTAGATATAATATACCAATTAATGGACTATTGGCTCTATAGTAATAAATTAAAAAATATGCATGAATTAAACTATATTAAAATGTATTATATAAACGATCAACCCCGGGGGAGGAGTCACTACTATATATTGGGTACGACGTAATAATCAATAGAGAATTGATTCTATAATAATAAATACAATGCATTAAAAGATCATGTCAACGTATCTTACGACAGGCCAAAGCCGGGCAAAGCTAAGCGTCCATGAAAAGAAAAAAGGAAGGAAAGAGAGGAAAAAAGAATAAAGTAGATGTATATAAGAAATTAGCTTACACAAACAGTTAGTTAAATTTGCAGATATGTAGATGAACTAGTTAGAAGAGGTGATTTTGAGAACGCTCTTGGCATCACCGTTAAGTCTGACTGGTATAATAAAATCAAACAAAAAAGGAATAAAATATAAAGCCGTTCCACTGAACCTTAGATCCGCGCTAACGAATTGGGATGAAGCCAACACTGAATTCAGATAAGCACCTAATTAGCTTCTTTAAAGCATAAACAAAATTACAAGATGTTTTTTTTTTCTTTCGAGCAATGATGTTGGTACTAGAATAACCTTTTCATATATATGAATTTGAGAATGTTTACAGTGATATAGTATACATACACACACACACACACACACACACACACACACACACATATATATGTATATGTGTGCATATATATATTAAGCAATAGACGCATGCATACATAGGTACATAGATAGAAAGCTCAATTTATATTCAAGTAAAATCATCATTAATAAACTGATTATTAGATTAAAAAATCGTATCAATAACACACCCTATATGTAATTATAATTATATTATGCATAAGTTATTGCTTATAAAACTGTTCGGCAATATACTATATATGTATATATATATACTAGCAAAAGTACCCGTCGTTGACTGGGTTCAAAAACAGCCTACAGAAAATAGATGTTGATTTATGAAAGTATGATAGGTTATGAACAGGAAGGGTTGTGATGAGATAGCGTCGAATTTGGGGGTATCAAAACCAAGGAAAAATATGATGAAAGTAAAAATGAAATAGATAAACCCCATAATTTATTATACCATACCTGTTCACACTGAAATACTTATCACAATATTCTGTGGATCTATATTAAAAAACCTAGTTAAACTTTGTGACATATTTCCATTGTATGGAGGTTAGGCGCGAACGAACACCCCATAATTTTATTATACCATATTTCTTCAAACTTAAACATAATTATCAAAGTATACTTACGCAGATAAATATGAAAAGTCCTTATTTAAGTTTGTGCCCATTCTATGGAGGCCAGGAGCGAAGGCAGACTTCATAATTTTATTATACCATCCCTATTTAAGTTAAAACATATTAGTATTCTTATGTCCATCTATATTAAAAACACTTGCAAACGTTTTTTTTTAATTTTTAATTTTTTTTATTTCCATACTTTGTGCACCAGGCGCGAACGCAGACTACACAATTTTAATTAACCACTGTTGTGCCAGATCAAACATACCCATTCCTGTGTCTTGATACATCTTCTATAATTATATGTAATTCGTTTTTTTTAATAGCCAATCATACAGGATCCTATTCGTGACCAGACACACACACAAACGTACACACACAGACATTCAGCTTTATATATATATGTATATATATATATATATTATATTCAACACTAATATATATATATTATTGGTAGTATTGTTTAGTTATTTAAACAAAATCAAAACCAAAATGTGTCAACCAAAGACTGCTCAATGTTAAGACAGAGCAATATGAACATGTTGAATATGAAAACTAGTGGCTACACATATGCAAATATGTTTCAGTGACCACCCTGCTAGGGAAAATCATATCATCAGGACAAGAATATCTCTGAAAGTATCAGTCAAAAAACATTACCTTTTTATATTAAAACCAATCTATAGGATTATATCATTGCCAAGGGTAAAAGGGGTAACCAGATAAAATAAGTTGTCACATTATACAAATTGATATGGGATCTCCCACTATAATTTTATAGTCATGCCTTTTTGGTTAGCATTAAAACATACGGCCATACTTTTAGTGGTGATTTAAGGAATACGGATTTTAGAAGAATACGTCTTATACCAGTGCAAAAACTATTATTAACGTTTTTTACATTTCAATTGATTATTAACGTTTTTAGCATTTAAGTTGAGGTAAGATTATACATGTATAAATATAAACGCATATATATATATATATATATATATATATATATATATATATATGAGTCTAGTTAAATACGACCTATTTTCTTTTTTCTGAGCTATTATTGTAAAGTTACCATTAGCCGGGCAATCTTTTCGTTTCAGCAAGCAAGTTGTATTGAACAAAACCCAGTGATTTAATCGACCATATTCTTTTCCATTCTGTACATTATATACAAGTACTAGTCAATATTTACATTCATCGGTTGAGGTTATTAATCCTTTTCTTTATTCATTAGACTAGTTGTGTTTAAAATAGATAATACATCTTTAAAGCATAGCATTACATTTAAAAAAGGTGATTAAACGTTTATACTAAGTAAAATTACTATGAGATTATTGTAAATGATTAAAATAAGTAGCAAATAAAATATCTATTTGATGATTAATTTACGATAAAAAAAAAGATTAAAAATTAAAAAGTTACGTTTAGTTAACTTTACTCATTTTACTTGGTTTAGCATATGGGTGCGCCTTTTTTTTAAGATACTTATGATAGCATTCAACGCTTAACCTACCTTTAGTGATTAATTAGGAATTACATTGTTTAGCAAGTTACGTTTTGTATAAGAACAATGCATTATTTTATTTATATTACCCGACTATGAAGATATATATCGTTTAACTCATTAGGCTAATTCCATTTAAAGCAAGTCCGTTACGTTTAAAATCAATAAAATAAAATGACATGATCAATTAATGATTGAAATACGAAGTTAAAATTTCGATGAGACATTAAAAAGTATCTATCTATCTATCTATATATATATATATATATATATATATATATATATATATAGATAGATAGATATATATATCACCATAAAAAAGAAAAATACATTGCATAATTTACATTTAAATCAACCTGGCTAAGAGTATATATCTCTTTCTATCTCATTACACTACCCATGTTTAAATTAAAAGATTCATGTTTAAAATGAATAGATAAATCATTAAACTAGGTATTGAATAACTTTCAATCTAATGTACTCTTTTACTCAATATAGAAATATATTAGTTTATCTCATTTAAATCAACAACTTACTTTAACTTTAGTGGTATTTTAGACATTACATATTTTCGAAAATTAAGGCATTACAGTTACAATACATAATTATAATTATATTATCCGTTTTTTTTTTAACTTCTTTAGTGTTTTATAATTTCTTTAGTGTATGAATTTTAAAATGATTACAAGAGAAAATCGTTTCTTGTTTGATATTTAAAAGTTTGTCACGATCTTAAAATCTAGTTATCTCCAGCTTTACATTGAGGCATAGAAAACACGGTGCCTGTTATGAAAGGCATACATTAATGACTTTCCATTCCAATATAGGTGTTTTGTTCTCCTTAATCAATTTCCAGTATCTTTCTCATATTTTTTTTATCTATCATAGAACTTTTATGTCCATAGAATCTATCCTTAAATGTTAATTGCGTACTACCTATATAAACATTTTCTTCATTTGTGTTTTCCTCTGGAAATATTTTTGTTTGGTATACTACTGAAGGCGTTAAACATTTATTATTTAAGGCTCGAGTATTAGGTATTTGACTTTTACAGTTTTTAATAGCTTTAGAATCATAGACATTAACATAAGAATCCTTTACACTAGTTGTTTCGCTGTAATAATTTTTTAGTATGTTATTATTATGTTGTTTTTATAATCCTTTCTAAATTATCGCAATAGGTATAGCTTAATTTTATTTAATTATTAAAAATACCATGAAGTATATTTCCTGGTGGAAAGTGCTTTTTTACAAGTTGAAAAAACTTTTTACCAAGTTTCGTTTTTAGCGAGCTATGTCATGGAGATAAGAACCAAATCACTTTTCTATTTCTATTTTTTTATCTTCTATTATTATTATTATTATTATTATTATTATTATTATTATTATTATTATTATTATTATTATTATTATTATTATTGCACACACCATGATTATTATCGTTTTTAATCGTAAATTAACCATCTCATAGATATTTTATTTACTACTTATTTCAATCGTTAATCAATTTTATCATAGTAATTTTAAAAAATAAAATAGGTCGTATTTAACTAGACGTAGGTATATATATATATATATATATATATATATATATGTATATATATATATACTAGCAGAAGTACCCGTCGTTGACTGTGTTCAAAAGCAGCCTACAGAAAATTGACTTTGATTGATGAAAGTATGATAGGTTATAAAAATGAGGGGGCTGTAAAGAGATAGGTTTTGATACTCAAAAATTTTACCCTAAGCAAAATATGATGAAAGTAAACATAATTTCCGCGAAAATATATTTTTCATATCAAATTTGTTTCCATTCCTAGCCAAGAATGACCAATAAAATTATGTTTTCTTACTACTGCGGAAATGTTATATATATATAATAATATAAATATACAAAAAATAAATGTTACCATTGTCAATAAAAGTTACTTTTATGGTAGAAAAGTTCGTTGGTTTCTATTTTTAAGTAGTTTGTAAAGAAATTGTTTTTTAAGTCACGAACCAGTTTAAAAAATATCAAAATGGCAGGGACTTTGAAATGGAGAGCTCTGTTTTCAATTTGAAGGGGGCACCTGAGCATTCCGTGTTAAGAATATAAGAGAGTTTCGTCAAAGTAAGGAATATTTATAAACATATTTTAATGGTTTCTGTTATTTAATCCTTGAGGAATATTCGATTATGGCATGTATAGTTTATATAAAAATTTATTTAAGTTTTTAATTTCGGTTCGCTGAAATTATTTCAAGTAAAGATCATTAAAAACTATTTCAAAACAAAAAAAACATGAACTGAACTTTTATTGCCTATGGTAACATTAATTTCTTGTATATTTTTCGGGTAGTCGTTTGTTGGCTTTTCTGCTAAGCGCTCTTACTATATAATATCGACCAACTATCGAAAAACAAAGAAACAAACACAGTTTTGAAAAATAATGAAGCTTTACTTACAACCGAAACAGCAAAATGAGATATTAAAAAGAAAACACGTAATTATTTAGTTTTTTAAAGCAAAGAACCGATATAAATATGAATAAGAAGAAAATGGCACCCTTTTTAAGCAGAACGGCTTCCTTTCAGTCTTACAGTATTGAACGGTGTAATATTGCGCCGTCGGATTCAGGGTTGTACTATTGTAATGTAAAGAACACGCAGAAATGGTTGTAATCAGCTGAATTCCTTCTAGTACACTGACAAAAAGCTTAAACAGATATATAAATAAAAATAAAAAGGTTATGTAAATGTTTTTAAAAAGACACATAATCACATGAGCAGGATTTTTTTATCTTCTTTTGACACGATAACAAGTATCGTAATTATTTTTATTATTTATCGTTTCTCGAAAGAGTGCCACGTGCAAGTGGAGAAGGAAAAACAGTTATGCAAAATCTGTGTCGAGAATTGTCTAAAGTCCCGACTTTTTTTGGGGGGGGCTTTCATTTAATAAGAACGTAAATTTATGAGGTGAATTTATTCGACACAATATGATTCACTCAAAAAATAAATAAAAGCTAATGTGAATTAAGATTAAAGTTAAGATGTTATTGTGGACCCCTGCCCCTTTTAGAAAACCGTGTTAAACTTTGTGACATATTTACATTCTACGGAGCTCAGGCGCGAACGATCACCCCATAATTTTATTATACCATATTTCTTCAAACTGAAACATAATTATCAAAGTATACTTACGCAAATAGATATGAAAAGTCTTTGTTATAGTTTGTGCCATATTTCCGTGGAGTATTGGCGCGAACGCAGACCCTCACAATTTTATTATACCATCTCGATTAAAAGTGGAACATACTTATCAAAGTATTCTTATATACATCTATATCAAAAACCCTTATAAACGTTTTTTTATTTCATTTTTTATTTTCATACTTTGGGGGCTAGGCGCGAACGCAGACCCCACGATTTTTATGAACCACCGTTCTGCCAGATCAAACATACCCATTCCTGATTCTCGATACATTTTCTATCAGTATATGTAATCCGTTTTTTTAAATAGGCAACCATATAGGAGCCTATTGGTGACCACACACACACACACACGTTCAGCTTTATATATAAATATATATATATATATATATATGTGTGTGTGTGTGTGTGTATTTGCGTTTATATGTATGATTTTATCTTAACTTAAATGCTAAAAACGTTAACAATCAATTGAAATGTAAAAAACGTTAATAATGGTTTTTGCACTGATATAAGGCTTATCCTTCTAAACTCCGTATTCCTTGAATAACCACTAAAAGTAGAGCCGGGTTTTTTAATGCTAACTAAAAAAGCAATATTATAAAATTATATTGGGAGATCCCACATCAATTTGTATAATGTGACAAATTATTTTATCTGGTTACCCCTTTTACCCTTGGCAATGATATAATCCTATAGTAATATAAAAAGGTAATGTTTTTGACTGATACTTTCGGAGATATTCTTGTCCTGATGATGTGATTTTCCCTAGCAGGGTTTTCACTAGACCTTATATGCATATGTGTAGCCACTAGTTTTCATACTCAACATATATATATATATATATACATATATATATATATATATATATATATATATATATATATATATATATATATATATAAAAATTAGTGTTGGGAGGATTAATTGGAATCGGGAATCGGAAAAATCGGAACATTTCAGTGCATCGGAATCGATATCGGAATCAGAAAAAAACTCCTAAACCGATTCATTTAAAAGCACGTTAAACATGCAAAATAAGAAAGTAGTTTAGGGAGAGAATAGTTATAAAATAATAACGTACAATTTAGAAAAACATTCTTGACATTAGGATGGATTTCTGTTTACTACTCTGTATCTTCCCTCTTTGAAACAATGTTTATATTTTCTTCTTACAATTATACAATTTTGGTCGATTATTAGATTGATTAGTGTTACTTTTCAAAAATAACAGATACGACTACTACTGTTAGAGAATGGATCAAGAGAGAGAGAGAGAGAGGGAGGTTTGTAAATCATATTGAGACACGTTGACCGGAAGTCAGGATCAGCTGATCGGATTGCGTGTGAGTCACGTGATCATGTTAGCTGAATCGTAGAGATTTGGTTTGGATGTAGAAGGCGACGTAGAGATTTGGTTTGGATGTAGAAGGGGGACGCTGACGTGTGTAGAAACGAGACCAAGAGTACCACGCAAGCCAGAGATTCACTTTCCATCTTCTACGAGACATCTGGAAAGTGAAATAAAAACTATAAAACAAATACATCGTGTTGGAGTTAATGAACCTTCGTCCAAAACAGGTAACGTCTCCCCTCCAAGACACGAGATGTTCCAGATGGACCAACACGCAGAAGGTATGTTGAAAAATGCATGCACCACACACACACAACGGCATATGAACATATCATTTAATAGAAAGAACAGCTTGACAATCACACGGCATTAATTCTGACTAGACGATCACACACGATCTTCTTTATGGTACAACGTAACCCTACTACTACTACTACTACTACTACTACTACTACTAATAATAATAATAATAATAATAATAATAATAATAATAATAATAATAATAATAATAACAATAATAACAGCAACAGCAGTAGCAAATACATTAATCTCTTTAACTAAATCACTTTCCCAAAATAGGATTCTACATTTTTATTTTATGTGGCGGAAAGAACAAAAAAAAAAAACAATTATTTTAAAATTTCGCGTAGAACTGTTTCGCACATAAAATTAAGGTAAAATGATATTTATTTCCAGTACATTCTTGCTTAATGGCTCAAAATCGAAAATTAAACAAAATACTCGTACAGCATAATATTTTCGATCGATTGTTAATATTTATTTATGCGTTTCTATCAGCGTTTGTTTAATTTTCAATATTGAGTGGTTACCAATGATCCTTTGTTATCGAGCAGCCATTAAAAAATTCTAACTCAAAGAGGAGACACTAAGTTTGTTTTGAACGAAAAATACACTTGAAAATATGTTTAAACACAAATAAATGTCTTGCCTTTGGTAACATTTATTCATTGCATATTTGTTCATTATTTCTTTTCTATTAATTACATGTCCAAATCCCATTCTTCTTTTTAGGTTACGTATATAAGTTTAAAGGTAGATTTAATTTCCTTTTGAATTAAGAAAATCTTCAAAACATTTTCTCTTTATGTATCTTATCCAAAATTCTGGTATACTCGTCAGAAATTTTCGTCTATATTTTTAACATGCACTAAAAGGTGTATATTTCAGATGAAGCCGATGCCAGATACCGCCATTGGACAGCTGGTGCAAACGAAATTTAAAAAAAACCCTGATCCGAGCAATCAAAACCTTTCAATAATCAAGTGCACTCCCTCGGACATATAAACATTTAACGAATAGATGCGAAATATTTATAAAGGAAGTAAGCAAATAATCTCTCGATAAATGACCAATAAATAAAATAAATTAAACTATGAGTCAGTGTAAATAAGATTTATACCCCATTATGTGGCCTTTCCCAGTCTTATATTGTAAATGAGCACCTTCTAATGAAAAAAAAAAACAATTTGTTTCATTTTTAGTAAAAAAATAAATAAATAAAATAAAAGAATCGATTTGGAATCGGGAATTGGGCTATAATTTTACCGATTCCGATACCGATTTCAATACTTCAAAAGGTCTCGAACTTTCTCGAATCCCGATTCCGATGCCGATTAATCGTCCCAACACCACGCTTGACCGTAAGATGTGTTATAGGTGCCAGTCAATTCCTTTCGTAGAGATCTCTAAGTGTAGCAAAACATGCAAAATAAGAAAGTAGTTTGATCAGACAACACTAAGTCAAGCAAGGCCAGGAAGAAATTATATTTATATTCACAACTGAGCCTATTCTAAATTCTAAAATAATGTTTCAGTGTGCTCACGCATAATCGCCTAAAAAGTAGAATCTCGTATATTTGGGGTATTTTAAATGTAAATAAAAGTTTGGTAAAAACCATCTGAAGATTTACCTTTAAAAAGTTGATTGCGGGGAGGTTGAAAATGAGAAAATGCATTTCGGAACAAACACCCTCAACCTCCCCATGTTAAGAACGGCTTTCGGAATAAACACCCTTTTCAGATTGAAAACCAGTACGCATTGATCGTCTTCGGGTGGTCCCCCAGTGTACTTTCACCAAAAGTTTTTTTAGTTAACAAACTTCTAAATGTTAGCTCTTTATATATTCTATCCATTGTTTTGAGAAAGTTGTGAGATTTTCATGCACATTTCTTACTTATGCCAAAACAACACACAATATAAGGAAAGATGAAATATTTTAGAGATTGGGTTGATCAGACAACACTAAGTCAAGCAAGGCCAGGAAGAAATGTCCAAGCATTATAAATCTCTTGATATTAAAGCTTGAAGTATCTAATAGACACCATATAACCGTTTATCAAATTGGTGCAAAAAGCTTTTTAAAATATGTAACATTGAATCGGCAAGTAAACTCTAGATTATTTACTTTACTTACAATAATAACCAACAACAACAAATTAAATTACGCTTGGAGTGTCAATGATACATCTAGGAATGGGATATATTTTATTTGAGGTTTTCTTCATGAAATATGCTTTGAATAACAATTGCCACAATCACAAATGAATTTTCAGCCGTTACTCTTGCAATCCTTCTGTTTATCCTTTTTTCAATTTGATACGAGGGGCGTGTAATATGTAGTACCCTTGGCTCACTTCCTATAGCAGTAGAGCAAAGAAACTTGGAACAGTTATTAGTCTTTCTCAAAATAGAAACCACCCAGAGTTATGCATTTCTCCCATCGTTTGATGCAGCTCTGGAGACCGTTTTTGTAGAAAACCCCAGGTTGGTCCAGCCACGCCGTGACTTCAGAAATCACATGGGAAACGCTTTCCTTTCAAAAAAACTTCATGGCTGGGAAGAAGTGAAAGTATTAGGGTGCAAGATCAGGAGAGTAGGGAGGACGGGGGTTGATTTCATAACCACATGTCCCTGCTTCTGATCTGGCAACATGTGAGTTGTGGACCGGAGCGTTGTCCTGCAGGAGGAGGGTACCTTCGCTGATCTTGCCCCGCCTCTTGATTTTGATAGCTTCCATTACTTTCCTCAAAAGTAAAGTATAATAGGTTCCTGTAATTGTGGTACCTTTTGTCAGGAAATCTGTCATCACTACTCCGTCCTGATCCCAGAAGACTGACCATTACCTTGCCAGCGGAGAGCTGCACTCTTGCCTTCTTTGGAGGTGGTGAGTCCAAGTGTTTCCACTGCATTGAGTGGGCTTTGGTCTCTGGATTATAGTGATGAACCCAGGTTTCATCCTGTATAATCAGTCTTTTGACTGATCTTCTTGGCACATCTCCAAATTCATTGATCTTCTTGGCACATCTCCAAATTCATCCTCGAGCACTCGACGCGTTCTCACTTCTAGAATGGCGTGAGCAACCTGGGAATCAATCTGACAGACACCTTATGCGTTTGTAAATGGTCATGAATGATAGTTTCCACAGACCATGTACTAATCTTGACATCTTGGACCATTTGGCGAATAGTAATACGCCGGTATTTAAAAATGGCAGCCTCAACTTGATAGACAGATGCCTCATCAATGGCAGAAGGGGGGGCGACCAGGTCTAGGAGTTGTTTCCACAGACTTCCGGCCATGTTTGTAATTCACGATACCAGCGTTTTACAAGGTAATATGATGGGGCATTATCACCATAAAGTTTCTTTCATTTCATCAAAAGTCTTCTGTGGTGTGCGTCCTTTCAAATACAAAAACCGGATCACGGTTCGACATTCAACAGACTCCATTTCACACATGACTCAGTTCAAACACATGTAAAACAGAAACCACAATTAGTTCAGAGCTGTAATTTGCCAAATAACCCGTATATATAAAAATCATTGCACATGCAAATTTTTAGCAAGATCAGACACCTGGAAGTGGGTCAGGGGCATTACTTATTGCACACCCCTCGTACAGTTCGAATCATTTCTTGTTAATTATTCAGGATTCACCCAATTTGTTATTTGTGTTTATTTTACTTTGACTACTATTTTTTAAAAAATTTACATGTAATCGTCTAAAAATGGAGACTTGTTTTTTTTTTTCTTTTTTTTTTAGGTGTATGAGAATATAAGTTGGATTTAAATTGGCGGAGGTAAAAATGGGACGGAAAAAATGGCACGGGTAAAAATGGCAAAAGTGAATAAGTAGGTCGAAATGGCACTTTGATAACGGTAAAGTAGAACCGTTTGAGAAATGCGGGCTAAGCTCCCATTCTGCTAGTTTAAAATAGGGTTAAGCACCTTCAGGTTTATATTTGGAAAAAAGTCGGTTTAGTCAGGTTCAAATTCTGTAGAAGCACGGAAAAATATAATAAAATTTTATTTAATTATTTTATAATAACTGTTTATATAATAATCTGAAAAAAAAAAAGTTTAAATAAATGTTTACCACCGTACTATTTACCTAAATTCAATTAATTTTTTTATGTCTTGAAAATGGAAACTTTATTCAAATGTTTAATCTATGGCTGCCATTGCTTTAAACATTTTTTTACCAAAACGAGTTTTTAAAATCATAATGCATGTCATTATAAAGAAAATTGGCAAAATTAAAGTACAAATTTACATTTACAAATAATTAATTAAAACAATTGTAATACATAATGTTAGGTTTGTTTTACAATATACTTTAAAACACTTATTCTGTCCGAAAACTAGTCGTGTCGAGCTTTACGCGAGAATAAGAAAAAATGAACACCACGATAGAGTCATATTCTTTGAGTCTCGATAATGATTTAAAAATAAGTAATAAAACAAATTACTGGTAGAAATCCACCCAATAAAAGTGTGCTGAAATAATAATATAATTATTTAGAAAGCCACACTTAACATGAAGAGGAAGGTTCTTTATTTACTATTCTGTACTTTTACTTAACAATTTAATAAATAAACTTGGGAAATTGAAACTATCGCCGGAAGTTATATTATTGACGAAGTTTAATATCAAAAAATGTATCTGGCCAAATACCGTTTGTTGCTAACTTTCAATATCCAGCTATTCTGGTTTGCAAATATTCACGAAATTCTCACTGCTTTTGCTCTGTTAATGTTTGTTTATGGTTTGTCTCCAATTGTTTTGCCGTGAACAAAAATGAGTTGTTACTAGCAGGGAGACCCGACGTTGCCCGGGATTGAATGATAACCATCTCCCATATGTTTATTGTCACCGAAATCGGTGAAATCGTTCATTTTTCAATTAAATCGATTGATTACCTGCTCTAGTTGAAGAGGCATCGCAAAGCACCGGCGGGAAAATTCACATGCCTTAATACAGTGACTTATTCCACAATACATTGTGGTTACATTACAAAGTGGATAACCTAATGTTGATTTTAACAAATTATTTCATAAATTGGCTTGAATTAAAGTTTAAAACGCAAAAGTCAAGTATCATGGTTCAATTGTGTTCTAAACAGAACGTTTATTCTAGACGCGTCCTTATCATATCATAGAACCTACTGTTGATTTATATGCCTGCCTTTCATCTGGTGGTGTGATAAAGGGTTAGCTGAGATTATAAATTACGATGCACAGTAAAAAAAAATAGAGAAAAAGATTGGATATAACAGCAATAAAATTTTATAGTCCTTGCCACTACTTCTTTAAAGACCTTTCACTCTGCCTTGCTAAAAGAATCTGTACAAACTAACAGAAAGCATTTTCAGTTTTTTGACCGTGATTAGCCCCTATTTAAAAAAAAGACTAGCCCCACCTTTACGTGTGAGCGTCCTGGCGTACTAACGTCCTAAAAAAGAATTACAGATTATTTTACGTTAAATTTATATTAGAACCTCATCTTCCACTCAAAATACTAATATGATTGCTATTTTCCGTCAAGTCTTTTAAGGGTTTCACACAAAATCAACTTTAAAAGTAATATTTCATGTTGGAAATGGGCATTAAGCTGAGTGTGTTAATCTACAAATGTGTTATTATTATTATTATTATTATTATTATTATTATTATTATTATTATTATTATTATTTGCATCTCGTTTTTTTTACACGAAAGCAACTCAATAAAATAATCCAGAAAATTTAAAAAATTGAAATAAAACCTTAACTTCATTCATAGAGAGAAAGCACAGAATTCTCATTTTGCCTATTATTGGCAACTGTATTTAAACCTTAATGTAACATGTTATATACTAACGACGAACTGATACCATTTGGCTTTGTTTCAAAATCAAAATAAATCTAGTATTATCTTACAATTTGCAATCAATTACACGGAAAGCAATTGAGGGTTTTTTGAAAATTTACAAAAAATTAAAAAAAAAAAACAATCTCTAATAAAATAGTTATAGATTTTAACAGAATCGAAAACGGAAACGGCGATCGTAAATGAAAAACGAAATCGGTCATTATATCGGAATCGGAAAAATTTTTGGAATCGTCCCATCACTAGTGAAGTTGATTCTGATATATTACCTTGTCCTTTTTTATGAAAAATGTGAGTTTTAGTGAAGAAGTGACAAACGTTAAGAGACAATATATCCGTTGTTTATGTCCGTACAAAATTCTTTCATATATCATTTTAAAGCAGTGGAATAGATCACCAATTTTATCTGGGAATATTTTTTCAAGATCAAATAAAAAAAATTGACCCATGACCTTGATATTTTACCTGAATTATCTCCAAAAACTTTCTCTTAATTTTTAAAAAGTTTTTTTTACAAAATATTTGTCTATCTTCTGACAGCATGTATTCAACATTTCATGAAGGGCACTCAACTAGAACTATGTCTACAAATGTTTTAAAGAGTTGCGCAAAATTTAAAATGGCGAAACGTAGTACCTGATTCCTCATATAAAAACATTTTGCTATTTCACAATATGATAAACTCTGGTATCTTTGTAAAGCTATTTTTATGCTGATCAATATTTATATAAAGACCACCGTCATAAAATCAATAAAAAGAAATAGTTGTTGATAAAACTGAATTTTCTTCATTATCTCTTTCATGCAACACAGACTTTTTATGGGGAAAATGGTATAACTATTGTTAGGACAGTTAATCCGAATCTTGAAAATCAGATCTTTTTCAGGTATAATAATCCCAAAATCGTTCTATTGCTGGTACTATAAATAAAATGAGTAAAATTTATTTTTAAAATTTATTTTTAAGCAACCAGTAAAAGCAAAACCTAATAACTTAACAAAAAAAATGTGGATTTTTTTAGCTGGTTGACCCCCCCCCTAAAACATGACCTTTTGATTGCTGTCCAGTCCGTCAGCATTGACAAATCATTTCATAAAAGGAAAGTATTTGTAAGTTATTCATCAGTCTATCTATCTATCTATCTATATATATATATATCTATGTATATTATTAGGTACTCATGCACTTATTGATCCGTGCTGAAATAATAACGTTATTATTTAAAAAGCCAGTTTTAACATGGGGAGGGGAGGGGAGGGTGTTTTGTACCTATTCTGTACTTTAACCTTACAATTGAATAAAAGAAAACATATAAAACTTTAATTAAACTTGGAAATACGATTAAAAAAAATAGCGCGGATCAGTAAGTCCATTAGCATCTATTATTGATATATCTCTCGGCCTAGTTATCTATTTATTTCTGCATATATTAATTAAAAACACTTTGATCTTTCAATAAATACTGAGTAAAACTTTTCTCACTTCTAAGCGAGACATGTGTTGGTGACAATGTTTCTTTGATTTTTTAAGCCATTGTCTGCTACCGGTGGAGGCTGCTACCTGTTTACTGGTTGTACAACCAATTTCTAAATATATAGCAGGAGTATGGGTATAATATAAATCAATAACAAATTAAAAATATATATATTATATAAACCGTTTTTCCAGTTGAATTTGTCTTGGAACAAATAAGACTCAAATACAGACTACAAGATCGAAATTTTGTTAGTCACCATAAAAATGTAAGTTATATTATCATTTTAATGTAGATTTTAAGTAAATATTTTTAATATGTATTCTAATACTAATAATAATGTAACTACTACCACTGCTACTACTACTACTACTACTACTTATTCTTAATATTATTATTTTTTTATTGGTTCACATGGCGCTTTCACACAAGTCATCAAAGATCTGATTGAAAAACTTGTGGTGTTCCCTGGAAACTGAATGACAAAAGAGCGCCACCTCCTTCCTTCGCAATGCAAATAAATTTGCGTTATCGCAACAGCCTCTCACGACCTATTGCTCGCTGGCAGCGGCCATTGGTTTATACTGGAATTTGAGTGGCATTAAGCTTCCCCAAGTTCCCAGTTCTCTCCGCTCGTCCAGCGGAGGTATGGTCAGCGCTCTCTCCTCGGTCTTTCCATCCTCCTTGACCCTGCTTGGCTATTTGGTATCTCACTTATTGGGGAGGGCGGTGATGGTACAATGGGAGGGGATGTGTGATGCGGATTTAGCACTTGTTGATATGCAGCTTCATTATTCTTCATTCCCTGTGATACTTCTTCCTGTTTTGCCTCTGCAGCAGATTTTCTGGCTCACGCATGTGTGGTTCATGTGTATTATTCTCCGCATTCAAGGGGTTTGCTTAATATTTCAGCCGTTTTCATTATCGTTAGTCGTTGTATCTTTGCAGACATTTCTCTGATTCTAATTTCTTCCATTCTTTTTTCAAAGTTTTTCGGAATTATTCCTAGTGTTCCTACTATTAAAGGTATTATTTGGGTTTTCTTCATCACCTGAATCCCTTTTAGCTGTCTGACGAGCCATGTGTCTTTGCTCAGTTTCTCCTTTTCTTTCATTACCACCCGGTGGTCAGCTGGGGCAGCAAAATCAATGGTTTTACAGGATTTTTCTTTCTGGTAAATAATTACGACATCTGGTCTCCTTGTTTGGATGAGTTTGTCCGTCTGTATGTCAATGGCCCATAGGATTTTTTGGTTCTCATTTTCAAGTACTGTTGCGGGCTTATACTTGTATCATTTCTCTGCACATTCAAAATTCAGTTGTTTGCATAATTCTCAATCTATTGCCCTCCCCACTTGGTCGTGCCTTTTTTTGTATTATTTTTGGGCCAGTTTGCTGCATTCACTTACCACATGGTTTATCGTTTCGTCTCTTTGTCCACAGAGTCTGCATTTGTTATTTTCTTTTTTTTATCAATCTTTGCTTTGATATGGTTGATTCTTATCGAGTTATCTTGTGCTGCAGTTATTTGGGATTCAGTTTATCGGTTTACATGTCCTTTTCGCATCCATGTCCAAGTGTTTTCGTTATTGTAATCTTTTGTCATTCTTATGAATCTTCCGTGGAGTTGTTTCTCTTCCCTTTTTCTTTTCTCGTGTTGTTATTGCTCTCTCTATTTTCTTTTTTTTCTTCTTTTTTTCAGTGTCTCTCGCTGGCATAATTATCCTTTCAGTATTTTGTATTATGTATTTTTCTGGTCCTTTTTTCGAGTCATTCATACAGTTTTCTATGATACCAGTCCTCTCGTGCCGTCTTTCCTTTTCACGTAGAGTATGTCAACATCTTACTTTGGGTGTAGTGCATTGTGCATGGTCATGAGTTTCCTGGTCTTGTGAGTGAGCTGTCTCAGTTCTTCTTTGGTCCACTCCACAAAAGGTCCAGAGTATCTTGCTAGTGATACGGCCCATGTATTAATAGCTTTTGTTAGGTTTCTGCTATAAAATTTCGTTTCCAGAATTTTGTTTGTTCTTCTGAGGTATTTCTTTCCAATTTTCTCTTTCATTTTTGTTGCTTTGATGGTGTCCGCTTCCAGAATCCCCAAGTATTTATAGTCTTCTTGTGCCCCTCGTTCCCTCATATCAGTTTGGTTTGGTTGTTCCATTCCTTGTTTTTTTTCCAGTTTTCCCTTTCTGTGCGCACTTTTCCATTCGAAGTTCCATTTGGTTATCCTGGCTGAAGATCAGGGTAGTGTTAATTAGTGTAGCTAGCTCCTTTTCGGTCTTGCAAAAAGTTTCAAATCGTCCATGTACATCAGGTGGCTCAATTTTGAATCTGTATTAGAGAACTTGTATCCAACTTGGTACTTTCTCAGAATACACTTCAGGGGTCTAATGTTAGTGTCAATATTATTAAATTATTTTCATCAGGTTTTATTTTTATAGTTATTTCTTTTTTACTTTCCTTGGACTAATATTTAATAATTATCCTTTCTTAGATATAATAATTTTTCAAGTGTTCTATCTAAAGTCAGTAAAATAGTCTTAAAATGTATGTTGCAATCCATTTAAAATTTATAAAAAGAAAGTCCAAAAAAGCGTAAGGAAAATTTCACAGGAATATTCTGAAAAGAATAGACAATTTAAATTGATGCCTGAGAAGAAGATCAGCTTAGTCTTTTGATGATGTTGTTTCAACAACAGATGAAGATCAGCTACAATAAGTTGAAGCAGAATCTTAAGACATGTTTTGGATACTGATACTGAGTTACGTTACTCAGTGAGTTACTTTGTCAGTAAAGCGATGATAACTTGAAAAATATACCATTTAGGAAAAGAAAAATCGAAAAAATTACAGGAGTCGTATCTGATAGAATCGGTATAATTTCAACAAACATTTCTTATGAGGAATCCACTAGTGAAGAACAGTAAAAATTTGACAGAGAAATTATAATTCAGTTGAAAGAGAAGTTTGCTGCAAGTCAAAAGAGACCACAAAATATTAAAATTCTTACCGTACTTCCCAAAAAACTGGAGTCTAAGCAAAATACAAACAGAATTTGGCACTATAATGTACATGGCGAGACAAGCAAAAAAATATTAACGAGGAAAGAATATTCCTACAAGATACAATTAATAAATTGAAGCAGTTTTATAAAAACTGAGAAGCCACTAGAGTGATGCCTGGTAAAATGATTAAGAGAAAATAAGCTGCTCATAATTCGTTGAGCTTAATCCAAAAAATGTGTACTAGCAGGTGGTGCTGGTACCCATAGAATCTGCATCTGCACAAGCCATCTGAATATGACATTGATGATTGCAGGATCTCATATTGTTAAATTGACTGAAATAGGAAGTTATCGTTTGACAGATTACCACCAATGCATGACAAATTGCTACTTCGGTTACTGCTCATCTTGCAACAAACTGATGGATGATTTTGTTTTTTATATAGAAAAAGTTTGTCACAAAAATTAAGTTGATGATTTTGTATACAAACAGTTGTTTTCAAGTAACATAACCATTCTAGAAACTATCACAGTTTACAGATGGATTCATTGAAACTTTCCATGCAGGCCTTCAAACATTGTAGCAGCATAATTTCATTGGCAAAGCACAATCAACATTTTGTTCTCATAGAAAAGGTTAATTGAATTGTTCGTGAACTCTTAGCAATGACAGATCTTTTTGAAAATTATTCATTTATTTTGCAAAATGTGGCTACAGCATTCCTCTGGAATAATTCTCAACCTACACTGCATCCATTCATCCGCTATTATAGAAATAGAATTGACCTTGAGCATATTCATTTTGTAATGCTGACTGATTGTCATGAGCATAACACAGTAGCTGTCCATTTGTTTCAAAGGAAGTTTATAAAAAAATTAAAAGACATTCTTGATATGATGTAAAAAAAAAAGATTAATTTCTCTGGTGCGGCTGTTTCACACAATACAACTTTTAAAAACTTTATAAATCTGTGCAGCCATAATCTTATTTTGGAAATGATGCAGAGTTGCCTTTTTTTGCTACTTCTCATGGGAACGAACCATGTGATGGGTTAGGTGTCACTGTTTAAAGGTTAGCAGCAAAAGCTAGCATAAAATGAACAAATCATGACGCCAAGGCAGCTGTATTTTTATGCAAGAAGAAATATTTCTGGAATACATTTCTGATATTCCTCAACTGCAAAATGGACAAAGGCAGCAAACGCTTGAGAAGACAGATTTAGCAAATTCACCCCAATTATAGGAACACAGAAATTACATACTTTTATTCCTGTCTCTCAGAGAGAAGGGGAAGTAAAAACAATATCAATACAAAATAACGGAACGATAGTTCGAACCACAAAACTAAACAAAACTATCACATTAACGGATTTGTGATAGCACTTTATGAGAGGAATTGGTGGTTAGGATATCTACTTGAAAATATCCAGATTATGGAGAGGTTAAAATGACATTTTTACAACCAAAGTGACTCTCTCCATCCTTCTATTATTCATCACATCCAAATATATCAATTTCGAAACATTCTGTTAGTCTTAGCTCAGTTTATCCAATAACTGAAACAGGACGATCTATAAATATTAAAAAATACGATTAAAAAATGCATAAAATATTTTAGAAAGAAAGATTTTGAAACGTAAGTCTAAATCGATACTTTAAAGTCCGTTATTATGAAAAATGTTTCAGTAAAGCAGACTTTTAATTTTCCATTTTGAAATGTTTCACAATGAACAAAGATTGATTTTTTGTAGATATCACTATCATGTCAAATGTCAAATAAAGTATTTACTAACGCCATCAAATGTTGTTTATTCTTTTGAAACTATAATCTCATAAAATTTCAATACACTTTTTAGAATTATTTATGACATGATTTTCTCTATCAGAAGGCTGTGTTGTATACGAAAAAGTATAAACGTCATTCTAAAACAGTTTCATATCAAGAAAAATACAATTTTGACTTCATAACCAGAATTGGCATAAAACTCAACTAGTCAAGAATATTTTACATTTATTTTTAAAGTTTTTAATTGAGAAAAGTAATCATAACAAACAGAAATTGTTTTTTTGTAACTAGAGAACATAAATCATCGAGAAAAAATGTGTTCACCATTGAGATCACATATGTTTTATATTATAATGTAATTAACCCTTAACACATTTAAAAATTTTGTTTTATTATACCACTTTCTTCCATGACAAAATCTGTGTTACATTAAAAAAATGAAGAAAAGACAGTTTTGTCAACAGAAATATTATCTATTGATTTTATGACCATGGTGTAAATATCAAAATGTTTTATATGAAGCAGCAAGTACTAAGCGCGGCTATTTGGAATTTTGCCCACTTCCATAAAACGCTTGTAGACACAGTTCTAGTTGAATGCCCATCGTGAAATTTGGAATATAAACTGTCATAAGATAGACAAATATTTTGTCCAAATTTTTCAAATTTTAAAATAACATTTTTGGAGATGATTCAGATAAAGAGTCATGATGAAGGTTAACTTTTTTTTATTAGATCTGTAAAATATATTCAAGACTAAATTGTAGATCAATCCAAGTACTTTTGCATAATATATGAGTGAACTTTGTAAGTTCATGAATAACTGATATCTTTTCTTTTAAACTTGGTCACTTCTTCATTAAAATTTACATTTTTGTAAAAAGGTCAGGGTCATATCTCAGGAATCTCTTGACTGCGTAACAGGTGCCATTAGTTTTCGTGGAGATTTAAAAGTGTAGTTGATTTGAAAAAGAAAATCTCTGTGGGCATGTAATTGATCCCCGCCCCCAATTTGTTTATTTGACATGGAATGAGCCATATATATATATATATATATATATATATATATATATATATATATATATATATATATATGTATATGTATATATATATATTATTGTTGAAACGATTAATCGGAATCTGGAGTCGGAAAAATCGGAGCTCTTGTTCGGAATCGTTATCGGAATTGGGAAAATTTCAGACTATTTTCCGATGCAAAAAACTATTCCTTGATTATCTTTTTTTTTATTTTATTTTGTTTTTATAAAAGATCTTCCACTGCTTGTAGTAATAATAAAATAATAAATATTTATTGATTGAAACTTCTAGTAAGACTAAAATCTTTAGATCATACCCCACAAGTGTGTGTTTTATGGTTGAGAAAATACACGTATATTTAAGATATTTTTTTTTACAGTAATCGGGACAAAATAATAATTTTATTATAAAATATTAAGAGATTTATAAAGAGTCATAACCTGAATCAGTATTTGTATCGGAATCGGGAAGTTCGTACGGAATCGGTAATTGTATTGGAATCGGGAAGAATATTGGAATCGCCTCATCACTAAATACATATATATATGAATTGGCGGAGGAGTTTGGTAGAGTCTACAAAAGTCAACTCGGTAAACTTTGACATCTTGACAGCCAATTTTTTCCCCAAAACTGATTAAAAAGCTTGCTGCATATCTGAATACCCTTTATGTACAATTTCAAATGTTTAGACCTAAAATTTAATGAATAGTTTGCTAGAGGCCGAAAAGGTCAAATCTTTTTAACCTTGATCTATTGGTAGCCAAATTTTTGGACAAAAACTGATTAAAAAGTTTGCCCTATGTCTGAAAACACCTACTGTAAACTTTATAATGTGTACACCAAAAATTTCCTGAGAGATCAATTTTTTTTTTTACTCGGACCACAATTTTGACCCCGTAACATTTATTGTTTTGGGCTCAAATCGAATTAAAAAGTTTGATCCATGTCAAAGAAATACACATCTAAAATATCAAGTGTTTAAACCCAAAATTGGCGGAGGAGTTTGGTAGAATTTTCAAAGTTGAAATCGTTGAACTTTGCCCCCTGGACAGTAAAATGTCTGACCGAAAGCCGATTAAAAAGAGTTTTCCAAATCGCAATACTTTTTATGGCAAATATAGAGTCGGTAAACTGAAAATTCACAGAGTAATTTGCTAGGGAAATGTACACACAGACAGCCAAACACCCATATATTATTTATATATATAGTTATATATATATATATATATTTCGTTTTTTGTTTAATTATATGTACATATATATTATATAATAATTATTAATTTAGATATACATACACTACTGTTGAACGCCTTCGCATTCATGAGTATACGTTACAATTTCTGTCGCTATGTGGAGTTCCATAGTTCTCAAAATATGTAAGGAACGATCGTAATGATTTAATATGATTGGCAGTTAATTACAATAGCAACTTTTACAACATATACTTTTTATCTTCAGTTTAAAAAACACGGTATTTTAATATATTAATATAAATGAGTTACAATTTCAATAATGCAGGTGTTATCTTATTCTTTTTAGAGTAATAAATATGTTTTGTATATACAAAAAAATTATAAATGAATATAAACAAAAGCCAGCACTCTAAGATTTGTAATTTTTAATTAATAACAATTATATAGAGAGATTTGTTTATTTTCTCCTCTGATTAAAACTCTTAAAACAGAGAGGGATTTTGAGCGTCGTTTATCTTTGTGTCTGTACCTAGCAGGGGAAAAGGAAAGGGTAACATGTTTAGTAAAGTTTTACCACATCGTCGAAACCTTCATAAATAATAGTGGGGTTGTCGCCCGCGTGCAGTCTTTCTTTTAGGACGTCACCCGTTTATGCTGTTCTCTCTTTTTTCTTTTCTTTATGCTTATTAATATAATTACTTTTTTATTTTGGTTTTCCGTCAAAATACAATTGTTTTAATAATGTAAATTTTGGGGAAAATATTACATTAAAGAAAGAGGACATAAGGAGAAAAAAGGTAGGGGATCCAGGTAGAGAAAGAGAAAAAAAATCAAAGAAAGAGAGAGAGAGAGAGAGCGATAGGAGGGGATAAAAAGTGAAACAGAGAGAGAGTGAAAGAGCGAAAGGAAGATAATACTTGAAAGAAAATTTGAGGAGAATGTATCGCAGCATAAATATTTTTTTTTAAATTCAATTTAACATTATATAATAGTTTCTTAATGCTGCACTATTTTATATTATAAATTTATTTAATTTTTTACTAGAATATCTTATCCTTTTCCTTTCCAGTTTAAACAACTAGTCCTTTTGCCTTTCCAAGTTTAACCTTAACCATATTACCTTTCATGCTCGCATTTTCGTATGTAATATATATATATATATATATATATATATATATATATGTATATATATAGTTACATGAATATTTAATATATATGTATAAATATACACCATATGTTTATATCGATGATATCACTGTATACATTTGTAGATGTGTGGTATATCTACAGAATATACCATATATATAAATATGTGTGCGTGTTTGTGTGCGCGTGTGTGTGTTTATATCAATACAATATGAATAAATAGGTCTATACATATAAGTGTGTGTATCATTGATATCAAATATAGAGAAACTTTATCGTTGTTTTATTTTATCATTATCTGTTGACATGTCGTTCTCGACGTTAACTGACAAGGAAAGTTAAAAGCTCTAACCTTTCATCTCAACAATCTTACTTTATAGAAAGATGGCGACCAACAATAACGATTCACGATTGGCGGAAGGAAGATTGGCTTGATTATAAAAACGGGAGAGTGACCTCCTATCAAGTAAATGACACTTTAATGGAACATTGTAAAATACGCATGCGCATACCATGATTGCACCCGTACATTGAATATAATCGATGCGGATGTATATTTATATTTTCCAGCAAATATAGTAACATTTCGTAATTGTATAAACTAGCGAAAACTTCTGATTGTATCTTTATCGATTTCATACCTCAGTAAATTGTTGAATAATTTGTAATATTAAACTAGCTGATAGAAACAATGGTTTATAAGATAAGAGTACACCGACATTTTTTCTGCGGTTTATATATCTATTATCATACAAAAAGAAACACTGGATGTTATTGCTTAAAATGTTTACAATTTTATAATGAATAAATATACTACATCCCCCGTCCTTTATTTGTATTGCCAATCCGTCATACATGAACACGTCATGTTCTGTGTTTTTGAACAAAAATTTGAGATTGTTCCTTTTTTTGTCAAAGCCGCTATTTTATATCGAAAATGTTAATATTGCAATTGGCAACTCAATAGTCAATTCTTTAAATCAAATTTCCAAATAAGTCGTTGCAATATTGTATTCATAATAATGCATTTAACCATAACGAGATAAAAAAAATGAGCTTAACAACAAATAAGACTCTATAAAATCAGTAATCAATTTGTTTTAGAATAAATTCATACAAAATCTGTATGTTTTATGTTTGAAATAAAAGATACTCCGTAGAATACGAAGTCAAATATTCTGTAATATGTAAAACATGATGTATAATATATTCTGATATATTATTGTTTATAGAAAAAGTGATCTGTTAATTATGATTAAAATAATGCTAAACTTTTGTAAGTTTTATTAAAGTAATTGTGCATTCTGTGGCATGTGTGATGAGTTGAATATTTTTTAGAAGTAGAAGATCTTTTACTTATAAAAATAAAATATAAAAATATAAGCAGTTAAAATATGAGAAATATTTTGATTTTGAATTAAATTTTAATTTGAAAAAGATAAATTACTTACAGAAAAAAATGATACTTCGAGCATAATATAAACGGGAGGGCTTGATACTAGGCACCTTAAACATTGTTTTATGTCCGTAGGATTGGCAACAGATAATCGTTTACAAGTGGATATCTATTGACTATTCTGTCCAATATTATATAATATATATATATATATATATATATATATATATATATATATATATATATATATATTAGACGATGTACCCGTAACGTATTTTTTTAATTAAGTACAAATTGCAAATAAACTGAGGCACGATCAAGCGAATTTTATGTTTTTTTCTGAACAGTTCACATCATGTATATACAAAATACTTGAGCTGAGATCTAAACCTAATCCTAAAGAGAGTACGTCAAGTCCGATAACCATTAGACAAGTTTGCCACGTTCTTTAAAACGTGTTTTCTATTCTTGTGGAAAAGTTGACAAATAAATACAAATTTTATGTCCCCTCAAGTATTTTTTTCCATTTTGACAACTTAGCGGCCTGTTTTGCCGGATTAATTTCAAGTCTGTAGATCAAAGATTTGTTGAAGATATAGGTTGAGAAGTGCCCTCACACTCAATTATATACATATATATATGCATACTCACACGCACACACACACACACAAACACACACACACACATATATATATATATATATATATATATATATATATATATATACATTTTGCAGCATATAAGGCGCGGGTTAATTTCAGAGCTATAAGGTACGTAAGTAAATTACTTATCAGTCGCCAGTATAAAACAGGTGGTCGACTTGTGTTTGTTGCAACTTGTATGTTGAAATTATTATTGCTGGTAAGTTTGTTATTGATGAGAGTTATAAGAGCATTATTCTAATGTCAAAAATGATAAAACTGCGGAAACTGTTTTAAACAGTATTCCTGATATTATTTGAGTGAGAGAATTCTTTGGTTGAAGTTCTGACTTAAGTACTGACTTAAAACAACGTTTATCAATGCGACCGGCGTCGGAATTGAGGATGGAATTTTGACCTGAAAAACGAGCGAACGATCGAAGCATGCCCACTGAATACACATGGAATATATTTCTTTTATGTACTAGTCAACCGCCCGGCATTTTCGGTCGTAGGATACGCATTTTAATTGTATTTTCACTCGAACAAGGCGCCGTGTCACTTTGATGTAGGTGGGTTGGTTGGTTGTTTTAAGGTTATTTAATACCGAATACAGTGATCTTGAAGAAAAAAATAATAGAAGTTGTTTGTTCTTTTCATGTCGTTTTCTATTAAACCTATAGTTGGGACCCTAACAGATACTACCACTCAGGGTCAGAGTGGACCTAGGAGCAATGGCAATGAACGGGTGGCTCCACACTTCCCAATTCCCATAAGCTGTGGCCTCACAATCGGATATAGTTTAAGGTCATATACAGGGATTTTGATGTAGCGGTCTACTATCTGGGACATAATTTGTAGGGGTACTATGTAGGGATTTGAACAGCAAGATGTATGCTTACATTACACTTGAACTTCTGCATGTCAGTACAGTCAGGGAAACAGGAATCCGGAAGAGAATTCCAAAATTTTGCAGTCTTTGGGAAGAAACTATTAAAGTAGAAAGGCCTTTTGTACATCTAGTGAGCTATACTGTGCAGGGGTGGGATTTTGCTGCTTGTTGGGTTTGTCGGTGGTTTTTACATTGAGGTGGTTCATGGGAGCAACTGCTATTAAAGTATTTGTAAAACAGGCCAACGGATGCAACATTTCGTCGATAGGGCAGCGGTAGTAGCAAGATGACTGCACTGAACCTATTAGGTTGGCGGCTCTCTTTGAACCTTATCTAAAAGAAAGAGAGAGCCAGAGAGAGAGAGAGAGAGAGAGAGAGAGAGAGAGAGAGAGAGAGACTAGTAGCAGATGCACCAGTCCAAATGTGGCAATAATTCTCCATACATAGGCGAATGGTGGCCTTGTAAAGTTACAAGATACTCTCAGGCATAAGTACTTTTCTTACACGATAGAGAGGCCCACCTTCTTGGCAGCAGCCTTGGCAATTCACTCAATGTATATGTTCCAAATCATGGTCGGCAAGGTTTGTTATAGTTATTAAATGAAAAGGAGCTTATTCGTGGTAATATTGAATGTGACCACCTATTTTATCCCCATTCTACCAGAGACCGAAGGCCTCCAACTAGGGTTTCTGCCATTACATCTGATACGTGTTCATTCGTTTTCTCTTCGTGTCTGTTATAGAGCGTGATGTCGTAATAAATATACTTATCTTAGAGACAATTTTATCAAGGAGGTCATTTATGAATATCAGGAATAATAGAAGTCCAAGGATCGACCCCTTAGGTACACCCGCATTTATATCATATTCTTTTGACGTACGGCCATCGAGGAGCACTTAGATTCTTCTTTTACTTAAGAAGGATTTAATTTTGTTTAGTATTTTGTCCAGTAATACCATTGGATCTGATTTTCACGAGAAGAATATCGTGCCATACCATTAGATTATATCTACGGCTACTGCGCTAGACTCCCTTGAATTATCCAGTGCATTCTATATACGTTCAGAGATTACAGTTAAAATAGCTACAGTAGAACAGGCTAGTTCAAACCCATACTGTTAGCCGAAGGATAGTTAATAGCCGATAAGTGGTTGACTAGAGCTTGATTAATTATCGACAAATATTTTGGCGAAAGGATGGAAGAGGCTAATTGGGCAATAATTAAATGGGTCAGTTCTTTCACTAGAATTCACGTGAACTAGTATAACAGAAGTAGGTTTCCAGTAGTCAGGAAAGCAAGAGTTATAAAAGCATTTATCTGAAGAGAACTGGATCAACCTCGCGGAGATTTTTTAAAGAGTACTGCCGGGATAATTACATAACCTTCACTCTTTTAAGGTGTCTAGGTTATTTATGATAGTATGCATTGTAGAAGTAGTGATTTTCAGATCATCTAGTGGGGTTTCTGCTCGCAGAAGAACATCTTGGAAGGAGTGGTTTGCTGGGTCTAAAATACAGTTAAAGGCAAATCGATGGGCAAGCAGATTAACCATTTCGGTTGCCGTGCAAAAAACATCATGTTTGTTTGATAATGGGAGAATTGTTGATTGCACATTATTAACTACACTGTTATAGGTTTTCAGAAGTCACGAGTTCTTAATTTCTGTGCTTCAATACGTTTTCTGGTGGTTTCGGTATATTCTCTCTTGACTTTGACTATTTCCTTCTTACAATTACTTCTAGCTCTTATACATTTTCGTCTATTCTTCTGTTTACTTCTGTCAACGCGTAAATGTGATATTTTCATTTATGCAAAATGCGTAAGAGGGGCGTGCAATAAGTAATTCCCCTGACACACTTCCCATAGAAGACGAGCAACGAAACTTGGCACAGTTATTAGTCTTTCTCTACATAGGAATCACCCAGAGTTATGCATTTCTCCCATCGTTTGATGCAGCTCTGGAGACCGTTTGTGTAGAACACCCAAGATTGGTCCTCCAACCGTGACTTCAGAAATCAATGCTGCATCATCTGGGAAACACTTTTCTTTCAGAAACAACTTCATGGCTGGGAAGAGGTGAAATTCATAGAATGCAAGGTCAGGAGAGTATGGAAGATGGGGAGGATTTCATAACCACACGCCCCTGTTTCTGCTCTGAGTTGTGGACCGGAGCGTTGTCCTGCAGGAGGAGGGTACCTTTACTGATCTTGCCCCGCCTCTTGATTTTGGTAGCTTCTCTTAATTTCCTCAAAAGTGAAGCATAATAGGTTCCTGTAAGTGTGGTACCCTTTGCCAGGAAATCTGTCATCACTACTCCGTCCTCGTCCCAGCAGACTGTGAGCATGACCTTGCCAGCGGAGGGATACACCCTTACCTTCTTCGGAGGTGGTGAGTACAAGTGCTCCCACTGCATTGAGTGGGCTTTGGTCTCTGGATTATAGTGATGGGCCCAGGTTTAATCCTGTGTAATCAGTCTTTTGAAAACTTTGACTCGTCTTCTTGGCACATCTCCAAATTCATCCTCGAGCACTCGACGCGTTCTCACTTCTGGAATGGTGTGAGCAACCTAATAATCCATCTGGCAGACAGCTTATGCATATGCAAATGGTCAGGAACGATAGTTTCCACATACTCTGTTCTTATCTTGACATCTTGGGCTATTTGGCGAATAGTAATACGCCGATCTTCCAAAATGGCAGCCTCAACTTGACTGACAGATGCCTCACCAATGGCAGAAGGGGGCGACCACGTCTGGGAGCTGTTTCCACAGATTTCCGGCCATCTTTGAATTCACGATGCCAGCGTTTTCCAAGGTCATATGATGGGGCATTATCACTATAAGTTTCTTTCATTCCATCAAAAGTCTCCTGTGGTGGGCATCCTTTCAAATACAAAATCCAGATCACGGTTCGACATTCAACAGGCTTCATTTCACACCTGGCACAGTTCAAACACCTGTAAAACAGAAAACCACAATTAGCTCAGAGCTGTAATTTTCCACACAACCCCTATAGATATAGTTCATTGCACACGCAAATGTCAGCTAGATCAGACAACTAGAAGTGGGTCAGCGCATTACTTATTGCACGCCCTCTCGTATGTATTATTATAGAAAAATCCTCTATTATATATAGATGCATGATCGGTGCACAAATTCATAATACACACAAACACACGCACGCATATATATATATATATATATATATATATATATATATATATATATGTTACATAAGAAGGGTTGTCCCCATCTAATGTAAGTAAGAACGTTTCTAATTATTGAATTGTCTCGTCGCGTTGTGTTAAATTATTATTTTATTTTATTTTTCTTGCTGTTCCTATCTAAGTTACAATACATTTCCTATCATTATAAAAAAAAAAACGTTTTATTGCCATTTGGAAGCTAGAAATACAAAAGCCGACGGTTTCAATTATGTATTTTTAACCTTTGCGGGGCACTGGATATATATATATATATATATATATATATATATATATATATATATATATATATATATATATATAAAATATATATATTGCGATTAAGCTACACTGAATATTCGGCGTTTCATCCACTCTATCATTTTTATATGGTCCTCTTCTGTTGAGGATTTAGTTAGCCAATCACGTTACTAGTATCCACCGCGCCCCTTTCTATCAGCCAATGGGCATGCATTTTATCGAACAAAGGATCTGTTTTAAACCTAGGTTAGTGGTTTAAGGTAGACATTTTCTTTTCTTTTTTATTTTATATACAAATATACATATGTGTACATACATATATGCACATATATATATACATATATATGCATATATGTGTGATAGTTTATGTGTATTCATGTTTATTTCATTTATTTATTTGTTTTTTTACTATTGTTTTTGTTAGTTTTAAAACTATTTTGTATCGCTATCCTAGAGTAAATTTAATTTTGTGAACACAGTTATTTGCTATTTCTCTTCTACAGTTTAATAGATTTTGGGGTTCTTTAAAGTACAGGATAGCAAATTTTTCATGAAGGCATAATTTACATGGGTCGTCTAAATGCCTACACGTGGTAGCTTGTCTTATTATTTTCCATTCGACTACCGGCGAATGTCCGCTTTCTTTGAGTTCCCAGTATTTATTCGCTAGTGTTGTTTTTATACGGTAGTTTTCATTGTTGAATGTACTTTTGTGGTCATAGTATCGGGTTTGGAAATATAAGGAAGACATGCCGACGTAATATTTCTTGTTATTCGGGTTTTCTTTCGCAAATATTGTTGCCTCATAAACTACACTTTTTGTTAGACATTTATTTTGAATTGGGCAAAATGTGCAGTGTCTACAGTTGCATTTATCTTGTTCATTATTAGTATTTTTATTTATGGTATGGTTGTTCTTGTTCGAGGTTGGTTTGTTATTATTATTATTATTATTATTATTATTATCATTATTATTATTATTATAATTATTATTATTTCTGCTAGTGTTTGTTTTATTTTTTTCATGGTATCTACTTTTTTATTGTTCATTTTGTTGTTGTTTACATTGTTTTTATTTAGTATTATGTTATTATGTGCTATAAGTATCATCTGTAAATTTTCGCAACAACTGTAGGATAACTTTAAGGTATTTTCTTGAAGATTTTGTGCAAGGGGTTGGTTGCGGGAAAGTGTTTTTCAATAAGATCTAGAAATTTCTTGCCAAGTTTTGTTTTTAACATTTGATTGTATGGGGCCGTGTACCAAATTATAGTTCTTTTTCTTCTATTTTTAATTTTATTATAGTTGTTAGTGTTTTGTTGCTTATATTTGATATCGATATTTTTGTATCCACGTTTTTAGGGCTGTTTCGTAGATATTTGTTGACCTGTTAAATGCATTCGTTTGATTTGGCGATGGGTGCCAGGGATTCTGCAGTTCTTGTGGGATTATTCATTCTATATACCCTCACAAGCATATTCGATACTACGGATATCGGCCTATATAGAGATGACGGACTAGCTATAATAAAAAAAACTCCAACAAAGTCAAGGGAGAAAACTTTAAGAAAATCATACACAAGGAAATGAAAAAATTAGGCCTAAAAGCAGACTATCTGCTAACATAAAAATAGCAAACTTCCTGGACGGCACGTTAAACGTAGATAAAAACACATATGCACCATACTTAAAAGATAACGCTACTACAATTTATGTATACCCTAAGTCCAAACACCCACCATCAATTATAAAACATATTCCTAACTCGATCGTAAGTAGACTCAGTAATAACTCAAGCGATGAAAATGCATTTAAACCACTGAAGGGTTGTGTTTTCTTAATTTTATTTTACTATTAATGATTATATTTTTCTCTATTTCAGATAATATTTTGGAAATAAATTATGGATGATTATGCACGCAAGTTGCGAAATTGTTTTAACAAACTCAGCAGTCAATTGTTTGTACTCAAAGAACTTATCGACGGCATTGTGAAATGGCCACCACGTTCCCAAGACTTAACAAACCCCGACATTTTCTTGTAGATATCTTTAAAAACGTCTATGTTAACATACCACAAACCCCGTAAGAATTCATGGAAAACATCAGGAACGAAGTAAGGAACTTTAATCGCATTCCAGATATTTCGCAATCTGTCATGAAAGTTTTTGAAAGAGCACAAATACGCTAAGCTGAAAATGGGCAATATCTAAAAGACATTATTTCTCATAAATAAAGATCGTTTGATTTTTTTTCTATTTTTGAGAATGTCCTATGTCTTAATCAAATTCTGTTGAAATTACAATATATATAATAAAAAAATAAAGAATACTTTTAAGTTTCAAATCCTTTGGTCACTTATCGGACACCATAATAATAAAGACAGAGATACTATCTGTATAATTATTGTTCTCGTAATGAATGAATTATATGATCATAATAAAGATAAACTCAATATTTATCGAATTCTATCATTTATGTGGTATTTCCCTAGTGGAAGTTTATGGAAGGTTACACATTCACATGTGGGATTTTTTTTACATAGGCATGACCACTTATCAAGGCTAGAGACCACTAGAGGATAAGGGTTAAGAGTGTACAGTAGTCAATTAGACAATATAGTAATCGTTAGTAATGGAAATTCGGTAAATTTGTTAACTTAAGGGGAACGGCTCATCAAGAACTTGTTTACGCTGGACTTGAAGACAACCATATTGTAGTTAGCTGGAAAGCAAGAAAACGGAAGACAATTCCAGAGGCGTCAGGTCTAAGAAAAAATCATTGTTCATGGAATCTACGTTTAGGTTTAGGCAAAAGTGGTGGGGTAATTATTGATAGTGTTTTCCGCTAGATGAGTGTTTCTTGTGAAAGTTTGGCGAGGAGGGACCATAGATTGAAGGTCAGTCCAGCGCTTGCCATGAAAATAACGATAAAACTGAGACAAACTCGCAACATCTCTTCTGTGATGTAGAGGTTGCAGAGAAAGAAAAGGACATCTCCTAAGAGGTTAGGAAGTCTATTTTGAATTCTATCATAGCAGGACAAGTCCTTTCTAGCAGCTCCTGCCCAGATGTGACAACAGTGCCCCATCCTTGGACGTATCTTCCTCTGATATAGATAGAGAATTGGATCAGCAGTGAGATATCTGCTGGATCGATAGAAGGATCCGACCATTTTTTCCAGCGGCCTTGGCAACAGATTTGATGTACGTGTTCTATTTAAGGTCATGAGTAAAGGTCAATCCTAGAAGTTTAAAACAAGGTTCATATCCTGTTTGGAAAAGAAAATATCTTTCTTTATAATCACAAATATTCTAACCAGAACACTTAATTGCCTCACTTTGTTCAACACCTTTGGTATTCTGTTGCAATTGGTGTCGCATGCCAGTCGTGGTTAAACCCACGATATTCATCCCAGTGCACTTCAGTCCATTTCAGTGCACTTTCAACTGTCAGGCTGGGACTACTCTCCTGAGAGTTTGTTTCCTATCTTTAATGTGGAGCAATTTTATTACTGCTTCCCGAGGAATTTTCATTGGAAATCGGCCACAGTACTACTCAGATTTGTTTTGCAGAACCAGAGTTTCCTACTTTAGGGGCCTTATCTTATTATCCTACCTTACGATCTTCAGTCATCCCCACCCCCTGCTGTTGTGTTGGTCAGGTTCAATGAATCTTAAATTTGGTAATCTAACAATAACCAGAATAAAAATATGATTATGCTTTAATATGCCTGAGTTTACTTAAAATTATTCAGGCTGTGTGTAATAATAATTTAACTAATAAATAATTCATGTCTCCGATATAAATAATGTATAAGCTGCATAAATATGCTCTGCATAATGCATTATCTTTAGAAGAGTGCTTAGAATAATACCTAATCTGTATACTGATAGTTCAAATAATACATAATAAGGATAATGTTCGAATAATGTGTCATCTCTTATAGTTACGATAATACTTAATCTGCATATGTATACAGTGCTCGGTTTGTATAATTATGGTTTCAATAACGCTTATTTTAGGGAAGAGTTTGTATCATATAATAATCAAATGTAAAATACTTTGATGACACTTTTATGAGAAAGCACCCCCCCATATATATATATATATATATATATATATATATATATATATATATATATACACATATATATATATATATACATATATATTCATATATACATATATATATATACATATATATATACATATATATTCATATATATATATATATATATATATATATATATATATATATATATGCTCATCAGTGCGGTATATATTGGCAGCTCATCAGTGCGGTATATATTGGCAGTAAGTCATTATCTTGACACGTCTGATTAAACACGACGGAGTTATTTCTTTTTCAGATCTTTCTAGATGTCTTTCCGATTTGTCGAGCGGTCTTTTTTTTAATTTCGGCAGGCATATTAGATAGAATTGCGTCAAAAATTATTTTTCGGCCATCCTTTTCTCAAGGGTTTTCTATTGGTGCGTCCGATTATCGTTGTTTTCTTTTCCTTTTGTGGTTTGGTGTATTTATGATTTCCCCCCTCAAAGAAAAAGAAAACAACAACCATCACTCCTGACGAAAATCGGATGCACTGATAGAAAGCGCTTGAGAAAAATATGGCTGAACAACAACTTTTGGGTGCCATTCTATATAATATGCCTGCAAAAATTAAAAAGACCGCTCGGCAAATCGAAAAGATATCCAGAATGATCGAAAAAATTAAATAACTACTCTGTCGCGCTCTATCAGACGTGTCTCTGTCTGTCTGTCTGTCTGTCTGTCTCTCTCTCTCTCTCTTCTTTATATATATATATATATATATATATATATATATATATATATATATATATATAATTATTTATCATAGTAATTATTAAATACCTACAGGCGCTAGTATCTCACCCTTTCTGGAATCGTCAGTGAAGTGTGTCACGATTAACGCCGGTAAATAGGTTCGAACCCGGAAACAACGCCACCTCAGCAAGGATTAAATCCTTTCGGCTATCATTCAGCCACCGTTAACCACGAGAAAATCGTTGAAATTTAATCATTTACTTTTAAATGTTTTAAACGTCTGTCAGAGTGATCTAATCATTTTAGGATCATCTAACATGCGAGCTAAATTGATTGACTTTAGTTCAATTGTAAAGTGCTCAATGATAACAAACGAGTTTCTTAAAACGTTTGGCATAATTATTTACTATTATAAGTATTAAATATCTACAGACACTAGTGTTTTATCATTTCGGGAATCATCAGTGCAGGGTGTGACGATTAACACCGGTCCATTCATTCAAACCCGGCAATATATATATATATATACATATATATATATATATATATATATATACAATATCCGTGAGATCCGACGTTGCCCAGAATGTATTGAGGATCCACGAATGGTTAACCGTTCTATATTTTACTGTCAGTGAAATCGGCGAAATTACCTGACTTTTCAATCAAATCGATTAATTGCACGTTCTAGTTGAAAACCCAGCGTGGTGCACCGGAAGTAACCTTCTCATGTCTCCCCGCACTGATTAATCCACAATACATTGTAGTTTATATTGCACTGTAGAGAACATACTGATCATTTAATTTAATGGCTTGAATTAAAGTGTAAAATACAACGGTTAATTTCCATGGCCCAATTGTACTCTAAACAGAAAGTTAATTTCAAACGCGCATCTCATGTTGAAGAAAATTCTGTCGAGTTTTTGAACCACGTATTTCTGCTTGTGGGATATTAAATCTTCTCGACTGCACCTCTGATGTAAGGCTGTTTAATGCGTTAACTTTTAGCAAAATCACCTGTTCCTTCTTTCACCGAATTTTTTTCTATTTTCGATATTGACCTGAGAAATTCAGACAAAAGACCATTATGTGCCAGGCAAATAAAGTGCAAATAAAGTGCATTTGTCTGAAATGTCATAAAAATCGGTTCAGCCGTTTTGGAATATATAAAAAACAAGCTTACAAACAGAGTTTCTCATATATATATATATATATATATATATATATATGTGTGTGTGCGTATGTGTGTGCGTGTGTGTATGTGTGTGTGTGTGTGTTTGGGTGTATACGTGCGTGCACGTGCGTGTATATATTTGTGGGTGTGTGTGTAATTGCGTAAAACAATGAAAAGACAAAAGAAAAACAATATTACACAACGAATAATAACGAAAACTAGAGATATACCGGTTTTGTTTAGTGATGCATGTAAACCTCCGTGTTTTCTTCACGCTTTTTTATACATTTTATCTCCAAACATTTTTTTTTATAAATGATATCATATATTTTATCGCCGTATATATAATTACAAAGGTAAATATTACTTGTATATTTGACCATATCGAAAGAATAGAAAGTTTAGTATCATATGTAGAACAAGTAAAAAACATTTTGTGTGAACATAATCATTGAATAAATTGCACGTATTTTTTCTCTATTGAACTGATGTTTTCAAATTTTTGCTTGCCGGGAAGCGTGTTCTAACGATAAGAAACTTACTCATGAATTAAGTCCGTGCGTACCTCTTGGAAATTGAATATTTTCATATGAGATAGAGCACGCAATTTATTGTTAACTGACTTTTTGGATTATTTCGCTCCAATCGTTTCCACACCTCCAATTTCGGATTCTTTCTTTCAAGATATAACTTTTTTTTTCTTGTTTGATCCGTAACTTTTACAATAAAGCTATCATTCATTTCGTGCAAGATGCCTTTTCGGTCACAAGTATAAGTGTTTGTATCATTTTAAATCCATGCTAACCAGTAACATATTTTAACTGATTTAAATCCTCTGATGAAACGGTCCTACCTTAAAAAATACACAGATTCATGTTTATTCTTTATTTTAATTTCTTGTTTTATATTTCATGCATATTAATATTGTAATTAATCTAATTTTTATGCTCACCATCATTTTTACTGTATATAAGTCAACACGACGGTTCTAAGTTCAATCCTTGGCTTGGGAGTGATGCTAGTCTAGCGGCACTGATGAGTTGTGATACAACGAAACAGGACTATATGTCGATGACTACGAATATATTTTAAGCCCCCTCTTTGGGTAGAGCACTGTCGTAAATAATCTCACCCGCTACTTAATTGGCTGAAAATGCGAAGCTCGTTGTTTGTTCGTTTACGAACATGCGATTTGAGCACTATAAAAGTGGTGGCGGGTGTCTATTTAGATAGACATTCCGACGAGTTATACACAGGCGTCAATTCCATGGTCGAGTAGGAGAACTGCCGACTGTCAACACGATGGTTCTAGGTTCAATCCTTGGCTTGGGAGTGATGCTAATCTAGCGGCACTAATGAGTTGTGACAAAACGAAACAGGACTGTATGTCGATGACTACGAATATATATATATATATATATATATATATATATATATATATATATATATATATATATATACACTACGGGAGGAACCTGGCTTTGCCTGGTCCTAAAAAAACATTTAAATATGATATTTTATATTGTCCAGACAGATTTCGTATATTTTATTATAGAGTTGTGATTTCAAAAGTTAAAAAAAAATATTTTGATTTCATACGTTACAATCGAAATCGAAAGCTTAAATGTAGCATTTACATGTGGTGACGTTACCACTGTACCAACATGACACGCATATAGACTGATTATAAATTAAAAATGAACTAAGATGAATACGCACAGTGTATAATGATTATTTCAATTTTGACCCATACTTAATTCCCTTCAAAAATTAATTTTATATGCTACGACCTAGAAAAAAAACAGTGCATAAAACATCCAAAAATTTGTGACCCCCTAGCGCCGTTCTGCAACGTTTAGTTTCGGAGGAGATAGACTTTGAAAATATGGAGACGGACAGACAGACATACACACATATAGCTGTTTGTATATTATATATACTAGGTTGTCAAATGTCCAAAAATTGCATGTGACGTAAATCCTTGGAGAACAAAGACTCTAAGTTAGATATAAATGCTTTTGTGGGTTATGTAAAGAGAGAGAAGAGAAAACACAGACAAGATATGTGTGATCGCATACTTTTTTTAACCGCAACACTCCAATAGCTATTCTATCTCCATAACCGACGAGCCAATTGTCCTGATGAAGTTGTGTTATATACACAGACAAATTGAGTGTTATCGAAAACACGTCATGTATTCGAACGAGCCTATGCCAATAACATACAGATAAGAAAAAGTGCTTTCGTTTGCACGAAAAACGTGTCAAATAAAATTATACATGCTTTTTCTACATTTGCACATAATACAACATGTATATTTGTACGAGATTGACATTACAACGTTTTCAGTTATGTCCTGAAGTCTTATTACTATACAGACAGACACGCATACAAATAGATACATGTCCTCATATAAATGATAGACTCACATATATACTAATAAATCTCGTTAATGTTTAAGTAGAAATTATCCTGTCCGAGTAGTTATTTCTGCCGCTTATAAAAAGCAGACACACATTAAACTTTCTAAATAATATCCCGTGAATCAATTTATTTGAACGAAAGAGATAAGAACATTCACTTTTAGATACACTATATATTTCCATCTGAAGTATAGTTTAATGTGTTTAGGGATTTTTATATTACAATATAAAAATCCCTAAACACATTAAACTATACTTCAGATGGAAATATTTGAATTTGAAAGAAGACACGTCTCAGTAATTTCTTATCGTCTAATAAAAAGAGGCCATTTAAACAATATATAAGTTGAATATTTTTATTTTTATTTTAGTTCCTTGTTGGAATATTTGAGAGATAAATCCATATTTATTTAGGTATTATTAACCTCGATATGTTATTATTATCACATACATCTCAACCTCTGTGAATATATTTAAACATTTATATATAAGTATACGCCTTTCCATTGAAAAAAATTATCACTGTTCATATATATATATATATATATATATATATATATATATATATATATACATATGTGTGTGTGTTGAATATGAAAACTAGTGGCTACGCATATGCAAATATGTTTCAGTGACCACCCTGCTAGGGAAAATCACATCATCAGGCCAAGAATATGTCCTAGCATGGTGGTCACTGAAACATGTTTGCATATGTGTAGACACTAGTTTTCATATTCAACATATTCATATTGCTCTGTCTAAACATTGAGCACTCTTTGGTAGACATTATTAAATACCTACAGTACCTAGAGTTTTATCCTCTCGGGAATCATCAGCACAGGGTGTCCCGATTAACATCGGTCGAGTGATTTGAAGCCGGCAACGAATCCATTTCTGACTCCATTAGCAAAGAAAAATGCATTCGCCCACATTTACCCATTATATATATATATATATATATATATATATATATATATATATATATATATATATATATATATATATATATATATAAGAATACTGGTGTGAATTGGAACATATATTATTGAATTCTGTGGTATCGAATCTTAGAAAAATGTTTTGAAAAGTAATATTGTATATACGTCAATCACAACCGGAAAGAAATAGCTCAATAGACAAGATAGAACCAAATAAACTGAATTTTACTCTGAGGAGATGAGCCTACATCGAAAGTCTATGGGTTAAATAAATTATTTTGAATTCTATTCTTTGTTCCAATAATTATATATATATATATATATATATATATATATATATATATATATATATATATATATATATATACATTATGCAGAATATATGCAAATCAATTGACACGGATAACCATGAAATTAAAATAAAACTTTTTGTTTAACCATTAATTGAATGATCATAATTATAGATTTATGTGTCAACGCTAAAGGATGCATACTAATACACACAAAAATCAACAACAAGAAACAATTTTATATTCTGAAATTTATCTTGACTCTGTGAAATGAAAATAGGAAAATCCTAGCAAAAATAAAGGAAAGCCAAAATTACATCAGTATTATTCGAATTATCCGGACTATCATCCTCATTTCGAATATTATCGTTCTAGTCGATTTATTATTAGTGCTAGCAATACTCAGACATCAGTACACGTTGATATTTTGATGACCAGTGTAGATCATGTTTGAATGAGAGGCTACAAATTCACGACTTTAAAGAACTCACAATCTTGTAAAAACATTTCCAGAAAAGTGATATTACAATCAGATATAAGCATAGAAAATACTTTACTTTCGAACAGTAACGTAAACAACAAAAGAATAAATAAATAATGCGTCAAGTAAAAGCTAGCCGAACCTGTGTTTGAGAGAAGCTTATCCTATTGGCTAATTAATACATTAACGCGTGGAAAAGATATATCAACGAGTCGAATTTGGTAGTCAATTAAACTAAACACTCCTGGTTATGTATATAACCTAAAAGTTAAAAAGTATTAGTATGCTTAATCTCTGACGATGATTTCATTATTTAATTTTCACCCCAAACAAGGCACAGTGACACTTTGAAGTAGGGGGCTACTCTCGGCGACATAGGTTGCAGGGATATTATAAAAGGAGATGAGTAGCAAGATGTCTGTTCACATTATACTTGAACGTCTGCATGTCAGTACAGTTGGGGAAGCAGAATCCTTGAAGGGGGTTCCAAAGTCTAGCAGTTCAGGAGAAGAAACTATTCAAGTAGAAGACTTTCTTACACCTAGAGGTCTTTAATGTGTAGGGGTGGGATTTAGCTGCTTGTCGGGGGTAATTACGTCGGGGGTGTACAAGTGTTTGTAGTTCGTCAGAGCATTTGCCATTAAAATACTTGTAGAACAGACAGAGGGATGCAACATTTCGTTGATGGGACAAAGGCCGAAGCTTAGATGCCAGCTCATGACTTATCAGGTTTGCGAAACTCTTTTGAACCATGTCCAGTAGAGAGAGACTATCAGCAGATGCACCAGCTCAAATGTGACAACAGTGTATACATAAGGGAATGGTGGCGTTATGGGGGTACAGCATACTTTCAGGCGTAAGGAGCTATCTAGCACGGTAGAGGGGCCCACCTTCCTCGCAGCAGCCTTGGCAATGCTCTCAATGTATCTAGTCCAGCTCATGATCCCTATGAACGTTAGGGCAAAGAGTTTTAAAGAAGGATGTTCAGGTAGTGTGTCTTTAGTCATAGCTATTGTTGGTTGATAAGCTTTCTCGTAATTATTAAATGAAACAAGCGTAGTCTTAACAGCATTGAATAAGACAATCTATTTTTGTCCCGATTCTACTACAAAGTGGAGGTCTTCCTCTAGTGTTTCTGCCATTTTCTTAGATATGTGTTGATTTACTTTTTGCTCGTGCCATTTATAGAGCGTGGTGTCATCAGCAAATATACCCATCTCAGAGACAATTTTATCGGGGGGACGTTTATGAATATTAGGAACAGTAAAGACCATGAGATACACCCGCGTTTATATGATACTAGCATGGGTGTCCGGCGTTTCCCGGGTGTTTGGAGGTGTATGCTGAGCAAAAAAAGTCAACTTTTTAAAAATGTTGACCCCTATTATGACCCCTTAAAATTTATTGCTTTGGGCTCAAATCAAGTTATTAAGTTAGATCCATGTCGAGGAAACCTATATGTAAAGTTTCAAGTGTTAGACCCAAAATTGTCGATGGAGTTTGGTAGAGTACTCAAAGGTATAATCGTTGAACTCTGACCCCAAACAGCCGGACAACGCCGGACACCCATGCTAGTATATATATATATATATAAAGCTGAATGTATGTGCGTGTGTCTGGTCACGAATATGCTCCTATATGGTTGACTATTTTAAATAACTGATTAGATATAATAATAGAAGATGTATCGAGACACAGGAATGGGTATGTTTGATCTGGCAGAACGGTGGTTCATTAAAATTGTGGGGTCTGCGTTGCGCCTGGTCCACAAAGTATGGAAATACAAAAAATAAAAAAAAGTTTACAAGGGCTTTTTATATAGATATACATAAGAATACTTTGATAAGTATGTTTTAACTTAAATAGGGATGATATAATAAAAGTGTGGGGTCTGCGTTCGAGCCTGGCCTCCATAGAGTGGAAATAGGCAAAACTTTAATAAAGACTTTTCATATCTATCTGCGTAAGTATACTTTGATAATTATGTTTCAGTTTGAAGAAATATAGTATAATAAAATTATGGGGTGTTTGTTCGCACCTGACCTCCATAGAATGGAAATATGTCACAAAGTTTAACAAGGTTTTTTAATATAGATCCACAGAATATTGTGATAAGTGTTTCAGTGTGAACAGGTCTGGTATAATAAATTTTGGGGTTTATCTATTTTATTTTTACTTTCATCATATTTTGCTTTGGTTTTGATAACCCTGAATTCGAAGCTATCTCTTTACAACCCTTCCTTTTCATAACCTATCATCTATATATATAAAAGCGAAAATGTATGTATGTATATGTGTATGTTTGGATGTCTGCTAAAAACTTTCGATAGACTCGACGAAAATTCACACACTTTGTATCACATCGAAGCTTCATACTTTGCTCGAAAATATCGAAGAATTGGCCAAAAACGTTAACGTTTTCACCTCCAAATCGACAATTTTCAACAGGGAGGGTCAATAAAAACGGTCCTCTCGTGACAATGACCGACTCTACGCATGCGTCAGATGACGTCGTGACCTGCTTTACTATTTTTTCTTTTAAACCTCCAAACAACCGGCCAACGTATTTTTTTAACAGTGTTGTTTTAATCTACCCCCCCCCCAACAACACACACCTCCAAACACCCGGGCAACGCCGGGTACCCCCGCTAGTACTTTCATAAATCAGAGTCCATTTTCTGTAGGCTGTTGTTGAACCCAGCCAACGACGGGTACTTTTGCTAGTATATATATATATATATATATATATATATATATATATATATATATATATATATATATATATATTAAAAAGTTTGACTCACATCCAGGTAACCTACATCTGAAATTTCACGTGTTTAGACAAAAAATTGGCGGAGGAGTATGGTAAAGTCTGAAAATGGCAATTCTTTGAATTTTGACTTCGTGGCAGCCAAATTCTCACCCAAAAACTGACTAAAACGCTTGCCGCATGTTTTAATACTTTTTATGTAAAATTTCAAATTATTAGGCCCAAAGCAACTGAATATTTTGCTAGAGGCCGCAAACGTAAAATCTTTTAAACTTTGACCCCTTGGCAGCGAAATTTGCGGCCAAAAACTGATTAAAAAGTTTGCCCTCTGTCTGAACACTCTTTATGTAAGATTTCAAATGTTTAGACAAAAAAAATGGCATAATAATTTGGTAGAGACTGTAGAAGTCAAATCTTTTTAAATCTGCCCCCAGTGTGGACCCCTTCAAATTTATTGTTTTGGGCTCAAATCCCATTAAAAGTTTGGTCCATGTCCAAAAATTTACATCTAAAATTTGAAGTGTTTAGACCCAAAGCTGGCAGAGGCATTTGGTAGAATTTTCAAAGGACAAATCGTCGAACCTTGATACCTTGGGTCCTGAATATGACCTTAAACGATATCCAGTGGTGAGGCTCCAGCTTGCGGGTTTGGGGAGTGTGAAACTACCCTTTTATTACCATTGTTCCCAGGTCCACTCTGACCCAGAGTGGTAGAACCTGTTAGGGTCCCAACTGTGGGTTAAATAGAAACCGACTTGAAAACAAAAAATATATTCTATTAAAACATTTTCTTCAAAATTTTTGGATTCGGCATTAAATAACCCGAAATGGATTGGTATGCCTTAAAATAAAAACAAGTAACCAACCAACCAACTTGACAGCCAAATTTCTGGCTGAGAATCAGTTAAAAAGATTTTCCCATTATGTCAAATCTCGAGACTGTAGATTGAAAATTAACAGAGAAGTGCAGTAGGGAAATGGGCACATACAGACGCCAGTATGTTTACAATTGCCTAACTGCATACGAGTTTTGCTAAAAAAATATATATCAAGGTCGTATAACAATGTTCTGGATCTGGTTAGTAAAGCAATTAAATTATTATTTATTTATGTTTTCCTATTAGTGTGTATAAAAACATGATGTGGTTATTACTAGAAAAACTTGAGAAAAGGAACGCTGCCTTCGTAATATTATTTTAAAGAAAAATACCTCTTCGCGATATTAGAAAACGATTAACAACTATAGCGTTATTTGTAAAAAAAAACGATTAACGTGGGGTAGACACCTTTCTTAAATCACCAAGCTACTGCTACAGGAAAACTGACATATAAAAAGTTTGATTGAATAAAGACAAAACAAGCCTATAAATCGATAAGCTGACCAAAAAAAAAAAAAAACCCTGAGACTATTAAGCTGTAAGATTGGTCCAAGACCGTTATAAGTAGACAGATCATATGCTCGGGCATGTGTCAAAGCTCTCTTAAATGGGTATGTAGTGTTATAAGTAAATGAAGACGTAAAACAAAACCTCTTTCCAAGGAATTATTGAAGAAAATTCACAGCAAGAGAGAAAGAACTCAGCATTTTAAAGAAAAAGGAACACATGCAAAATCACGTGGCGAGAAACTGAATTTGCATATCTATTTTTTTAAATAGTAAGAACAAAACAAATTAAATGAAAATATAACAGGGCCCATGTGTACAAATTAGTATATATTTCACCGCAAGTAAAGTATTTCATTTATAATAATAACTATAAGTAGACAAGTCAGTTAATCCAAGCAGAAAGATATTTACAAATAAACTAAGATAGCAGGTGATAGTAATCTCTTCCCCTTTCTATATTGAAACTTAATGAGTGTATGTTTGGTAAATAAGTCGTTAGTGATATTTGAAACAGAGCATTCATATGTACGTGCACAAATGCATCGTATAAGGACAGGCTTTTATTATAGATGTGTAATGCGTTTATCCTTAAAACTAGGTATCTAACACATTCAGTAATCTTTACGATAAAAGCAGACAAAGTAACATATTGACACAACGGTTATTTGGTTTATTAGCTTAACCCCTATAAAGAGTTTATTTTATGAGACATATTTGGCTAATAACAAGACCGGGTTACTCGATACGCTTTGATAAAGTCTCATAAAGAAACGTATTCTTATTTCCATCGTGAAATGCATTCTATATTACAAGGCTGTAATGTACATTCCCGTATGTATGTAAAGATTCGCCTATTATCATTGCCCATTACTCAAATAATGGACGGTTTGATGATGAGCTGAAAACGGACAGCCAGAAGGTTTTCACTTTAACGACTGCTCATTCAGCATCACTGTAGTAACAATATCGAAATTATTGACGCAATTGTCATACGCGTGAACCACTAAACACTACAAACTAAACAAAGCGGCACTCACTCTAAGCTTATTGAACCGATTTTATCAAGAGGAGGAAGTTTCATGGGATTACACAATTTACAAACAATCTAAAGGTTTTTTTTTTTGCACATCCCCGTTATAAAAGTTAACGGCATTAGGATTTTGAACTCATTACAGAGATGTGTTTTCCTCCTACACACAATCTTATTACAGAGCAGAAACCTAGGTATTAATCAAACTCAACATCGCTCATCGTCACTGATCTAACGAGAGTCGATGTATCAACGCAAGTAGGCCTTATATACGTAACGTACACTAATTACAGACTACTATTGGTACTTGGACTTATTTCCATGACCCTATATATTAATTTTTTTACAAAAGATTCACTACTTATCAAGGCCAGAAAACAACTCGAGGATAAGGGTAAATGCGTGTACAGCCGTCAATGGGAAAATGTAGTAATCGTTAATTATGGTAATTTGGTAAATTGGGTCACTAAAAGGGATGGTTCATCAGGAACTTTTTCATGTTGGATTTAAAGATAACCATATGGTAGGAAATTGGAAAGCAGGAAAACGAAAGAGAGTTTCACAGGCGTGCAGTTCTAAGAGAGAAGCATTGTTCATGGAATCTACGTTTAGGTTAAGGCACAGGTAAAGAATGGGATAAATTATTGATAATGGTTTCAGTTGACGAGTGTTTTTCGTGAAAGTCAGATCAAGCGGACCATAGATTAAAGGCCAAGCCCGCAACGTCTCTGCTATTTGAAAAGGTTGCAGGGAAGAGAAAAGGTAATCTGTTACTAGGTTACGAAGTCTATTTTGAACTTTGTCAAAGTAGGATAAGCGATTCTAGCATCTCCTGACCATATGTGGCAACAGTACTCCATCCTTGGAGTTACTTGGCTCTTATACAGGTAGAGAATTGCATCAGCAGTTAGATATCTACTGGAGCGGTAGAACGATCCCACTATTTTTCCAGCAGCCTTGGCAACGTATTTTATGTACGTGTTTCATGTCAGATCAGGAGTAAAAGTCAGAACGTGGAGCCTCCCCAAGACGAGAGCCATTTATTTTAATTGATGCCAGACATGATCAGAGCGTTGATGATTGAAAGATAGAAGCTAGGTTTTAGATATATCAAAATTAACCAGCCACCACTTTCCCCATCACAACACGTGATTGCCCTTATCACATTTGCTTATGACGCCACAACTAGCAGTTCTGCGGAGTATGGACTAATCCGTTTATTGCTTATTACTCTCGTGTAAATTCTTATGCAACGTTCTAGAGTGGTGGTATCTGCAGGCGTTTATCTATGGGATGAATAGAATTGATCCCGGATACGATATTAAACTGCAATGGGTATGTTTCAGTATGTTGTTCGCCTCTAACAAACATTATAATACATACCTCTATAAGGCGGAGAGCTTTATAAGTTTTTCCTTCTTCTTAACGTTTTTTCAAAACCTATCAATGGATCTTGCGTATGAAAAAAAAACGTTAATCCATCGGTAATCATTTTTTCACTAGCGGGACCTGTGAGAATTCAGCAGGAGACTCATTCATATGTAATATATAGATGTTGAAATTCTATAGATGTTCAGCGTATATGGAGGCGTTCTGATATTATTGTAGCTCTTTTATTAAAACTGAAAAGTATTTATCTAAGCTAGCAGGGACGCCCGGCGTAACCTAGTCATAAATACGCTTGGATCTTCAAATCATTAGTAGTCATTTTTGCTGACGACAGTATGATCTACTGCAGCACATCAAAGGCCGTAAACTACCAAGTTCTCTCTGATTCTCTCTCATCGGATCTTGAACATGTGGTACAAAGAGGAAAAAGTGGCTGGTTACTTTTAATGAATTTAAAACAAAGCTTCTATCTTTGCATCATCAACGTTTTTATCCCTATCTAGAATCAATTGAAATGAATGGCTCTCGTCTTCGGGAGACTCCATGTTTTGAAAACCTTAACCCTGATCTAAAATGGAATACGTTCATCAAATCCGTTGCCAAGGTCGGTGGAAAAAATGATGGCATTCTTCTATCAATCCAGTAGATGCAATTCTCTACTCATATAAGAGTCAGGTACGTGGAATGATGGAGCATAGCTGTCACATCATGGAAGGAGCTACCAGGAAGGTATTATCGTGCTTTGATAGAATGTAGAATAGAAGTCGTAGCCTAGTGTGTGTCCATTCCTCCAAACTCTTTCTCACAGAGGAGACGTTGCGAGCCTGTCTCTATTTTATCGTTATTTTCATGGCTAGTGATTGTCTTAACTACAATCTATAGTCCCCCTCGCATAACATTCAGGAGAAACACTCGTTTGGTTGTAAACACTATCAATATCAATCCCGCACTCTTTATCTGTGCCTAAACCTAAACGTAGATTCCATGAACATATCTTTTTTCTAAGAACTGCACATCTGTGGAACTCTCTTCTCGATGAGCCGTTCCACTTAAGTAATCCAATTTACAAAAATTATACTTCTAACATTTAGCATGATATTGTCCTTTTGACTACTGTACACTATTTAACACTTATTGTCGAGTGGCCTCTAGACCTTGATAAGTGGTGAGTCCTTTGTAAAAAAAGAACATAATATTTTTTATTCGTGAAGATTTCGTATACATTATTATAGAGTTATTGTTTCTATCGATTTTTATACATTATAAGCTTTGATTTTAATATATTATAAAGTTGCGATTTAAAAAGTGCAAAAATATATACATATGACTTGGGTGCATCGGCTTGTACTGAAACCGACACCAATATATATATATATATATATATATATA